>NC_060186.1:11867625-12057625 GCF_021184085.1 Oncorhynchus gorbuscha | reverse complement strand
AAAAAGTATTTAGTCAGCCACCAATTGTGCAAGTTCTCCCACTTAAAAAGATGAGGCCTGTAATTTTCATCATAGGTACACTTCAACTATGACAGACAAAATGAGGGGGAAAAATCCAGAAAATCACATTGTAGGATGTTTAATGAATTTATTTGCAAATTATGGTGGAAAGTAACTTTTGTTATTGACCAAATACTTAATCTCAATTTGTTATATACCCTTTGTTGGCAATGACAGAGGTCAAATGTTTTCTGTAAGTCTTCACAAGGTTTTCACACACTGTTGCTGGTATTTTGGCCCACTCCTCCATGCAGATCTCCTCTAGAGCAGTGATGTTTTGGGGCTGTTGCTGGGCAACACGGACTTTCAACTCCCCCCAAAGATTTTCTATGGGGTTGAGATCTGGAGACTGGCTAGGCCACTCCAGGACCCTGAAATGCTTCTTACGAAGCCACTCCGTTGTTGCCCGGGCGGTGTGTTTGGGATCATTGTCATGCTGAAAGACCCAGCCATGTTTCATCTTCAATGCCCTTGCTGATGGAAGGTTTTCACTCAAAATCTCATGATACATGGCCCCATTCATTCTTTCCTTTACATGGATCAGTCGTCCTGGTACCTTTGCAGAAAAACAGCCCCAAAGCATGATGTTCACAGTAGGTATGGTGTTCTTTGGGTGCAACTCAGCATTCTTTGTCCTTCAAACACGACGAGTTGAATTTTTACCAAAAAGTTATATAATTTGGTTTCATCTGACCATATGACATTCTCCCAATCTTCTTCTGGATCATCCAAATGCTCTCTAGCAAACTTCACACGGGCCTGGACATGTACTGGCTTAAGCAGGGGGACACGTCTGGCACTGCAGGATTTGAGTCCCTGGCGGCGTAGTGTGTTACTGATGGTAGGCTTTGTGTGGCTCATTCACAGGCTTCTCATCTTTTTAAGTGGGAGAACCTGCACAATTGGTGGCTGATTAAATACTTTTTGCCCCACTGTATGTCAAATTCTGATTCAACAACAGCAAACGGCCACTTATTTCCAATATGAATTGTGTTGAATTGGAATTTCCTTTTCGTTATTCACTAAGCAAAGACTGCATTGCGATTGGATATGGGTTAGGGTCAGTCTCCTCCCCCAGGTGAGTGAACTAGCCTGGAGGAAGCTAGCTACCCTAACTGATGATCAACCAGGAGGGAAAGAGTTCAGCTATATTAGGTCTGGTAGCGGGTGAGAGAGAAAGAGAACCAGAGAGAAGTATGCTATATAGCCAGTACTGTATGACAGTGTACCGTAGTGTCCTGTATGACAGTGTACCATAGTGTCCTGTATGACAGTGTACCATAGTGTCCTGTATGACAGTGTACTGTATTTTAGTGTACGGTAGTGTCCGTGTACTGTATTATACTGTATGGTAGTGTCAGTGTTTTGTATTATAGTGCATGGTAGTGTATTAGTGTACAGTAGTGTACTGCATTATAGTGTACGGTAGTGTCAGTGTACTGTATTTTAGTGTACGGTAGTGTCCGTGTACTGTATTATACTGTACGGTAGTGTCAGTGTACTGAATTTTCATGCATGGTAGTGTCAGTGTACTGAATTTTAGTGTACGGCAGTGTCAATGTACTGTATAGTGTACGGTAGTGTCCGTGTACTGTATAGTGTACGGTAGTGTCCGTGTACTGTATTATAGTGTATGGTAGTGTCAGTGTTTTGTATTAGAGTGCATGGTATTGTATTAGTGTATGGTAGTGTACTGCATTATAGTGGACGGTAATGTCAGTGTATTGTATTATAGTGCATGGTATTGTATTAGTGTATGGTAGTGTACTGCATTATAGTGTACGGTAGTGTATTATACTGTATACTGTCAGTGTTTTGTATTATAGTGCATGGTATTGTATTAGTGTATGGTAGTGTACTGCATTATAGTGTAAGGTAGTGTATTATACTGTATACTGTCAGTGTTTTGTATTATAGTGCATGGTATTGTATTAGTGTATGGTAGTGTACTGCATTATAGTGTACGGTAGTGTCCGTGTAATGTATTATAGTGTATGGTTGTGTCCGTGTCCTGTATTATAGTGTATTATACTGTACGGTAGTGTCAGTGTCCTGTATTAGTGTACGGTACTGTATACTGTACGGTAGTGTCAGTGTCCTGTATTAGTGTACGGTATTGTATTATACTGTACGGTCGGTGTCAGTGTCCTGTATTATAGTGTATTATACTGTACGGTAGTGTCAGTGTACTGTATTAGTGTACGGTACTGTATACTGTACGGTAGTGTCAGTGTCCTGTATTAGTGTACGGTATTGTATTATACTGTACGGTCGGTGTCAGTGTCCTGTATTATAGTGTATTATACTGTACGGTAGTGTCAGTGTACTGTATTAGTGTACGGTACTGTATACTGTACGGTAGTGTCAGTGTCCTGTATTAGTGTACGGTATTGTATTATACTGTACGGTCGGTGTCAGTGTCCTGTATTATAGTGTATTATACTGTACGGTAGTGTCAGTGTACTGTATTATACTGTACGGTAGTGTCAGTGTCCTGTATTAGTGTACGGTACTGTATACTGTACGGTAGTGTCAGTGTCCTGTATTAGTGTACGGTATTGTATTATACTGTACGGTCGGTGTCAGTGTCCTGTATTATAGTGTACGGTCGTGTATTATACTGTACGGTCGTGTATTATACTGTACGGTCGTGTATTATACTGTACGGTCGTGTCAGTGTCCTGTATTATACTGTACGGTCGTGTATTATACTGTACGGTCGTGTATTATACTGTACGGTCGTGTATTATACTGTACGGTCGTGTATTATACTGTACGGTATTGTATTATACTGTACGGTAGTGTATTATACTGTACGGTATTGTATTATACTGTACGGTAGTGTATTATACTGTACGGTAGTGTATTATACTGTACGGTCGTGTCAGTGTCCTGTATTATACTGTACGGTCGTGTCAGTGTCCTGTATTATACTGTACGGTCGTGTCAGTGTCCTGTATTATACTGTACGGTCGTGTCAGTGTCCTGTATTATACTGTACGGTAGTGTATTATACTGTACGGTAGTGTATTATACTGTACGGTCGTGTCAGTGTCCTGTATTATACTGTACGGTCGTGTCAGTGTCCTGTATTATACTGTACGGTAGTGTATTATACTGTATACTGTCAGTGTTTTGTATTATAGTGCATGGTATTGTATTAGTGTATGGTAGTGTGCTGCATTATAGTGTACGGTAGTGTCCGTGTAATGTATTATAGTGTAGGGTTGTGTCAGTGTCCTGTATTATAGTGTATGGTAGTGTCAGTGTACTGTATTATAGTGTATGGTAGTGTATTATAATGTACGGTAGTATCAGTGTACTGTATTATAGTGTACGGTAGTGTATTATAATGTACGGTAGTATCAGTGTACTGTATTATATAGTGTACGGTAGTGTATTATACTGTACGGTAGTGTCAGTGTCCTGTATTATATAGTGTACGGTAGTGTCAGTGTCCTGTATTATATAGTGTACGGTAGTGTCAGTGTCCTGTATTAGTGTACGGTAGTGTAGTGGTGTGTATTGCAGTTTAGTGTTGAAGTGGAGTGTACTCACGGCGTAGGGCAGCCCAATGTAACTGTGGGAGTGGTGAGAGCTAATGCTGTAGATCTGGTGCGGGTAGCTGGATTTCTCCACCACCACAGGGCTGGCCTCTACCGATTCTGGTCTGCTGGACAGAGAGAGAGAAACAGAGTCAGGAGGGTGATCCCATTCACAACGTAACAAAGAAGAGAGATCTGTGTGATGTAAAATGAAAGATAAGACATACAAGAGGGACAGAAACAGCAAGAAGGGGGATTCCATTTACTACAGAGAGAGAGAAGACAGAGAGAAATGAAAGCTAGACATGAAAGAGGGAGAGAAACGGGAGGGAGATGAGTGTAGCGATAAACGACAGGTAGTGAGAAAAAGGGTAGAATAGGAGAGAGCGCAGAGAGAACCTCCTCATAAGCAGTGAGTGTTTCTACACCTGCATTGCTTGCTGTTTGGGGTTTTGGGCTGAGTTTCTGTACAGCACTTAGACATCAGCTGATGTAAGAAGGGCTTTATAAATACATTTGATTTGATTTGAGTGTATTGCTGTGCTTCATTGAGTCTCCTCTTCTACTGGCTTAATGAGGAGTGTTTATTTGGGAGGGCTTTAGGGGTGCTGACAGTGGTTGTGACAGAGTGGAAGTTGCCTGCCCCTCATATCACCTCAGCTAACTGGACAGAGCGGATAGCACGGCTAATAACTAAAATGGGGGGCTCAATCTCTCCACAATATTTAAACCTGAACCCCATTTCTGGAGGACACACACACACACACAACATTGACACACGCAGAAACAATAACAGGCATTCACTTCCGTGAGATCATTTATCAAACTGGTAAATCCACTTTTATTCTATGACATTGCAGTGGTGCAGAGAAAGCCTGTCTGGCTGTTTGAACATGAAACCAAGGACATGGGGGTATGGTTAACTAGGCTACTTCTCATTGGCATTGAAGGAGGGCTTCAAAAAGAAGACAAGTGGGATTGGCAAACAGACAATAGAGAGGAGATGAAGGAGGGAAGGAGAGAAGGAGTGTTGGGAGGAGTGGCACTGTCAGGAGAGAAAGAGACCAGTGACAGCCCAGGCAGTTGAGACTCCAGGCTGATGTCATGACAAATCAGAAGGCCAACTGATGTTCCAACAACTAATACTGCAACTCCTACACACAGACAGCCTGTTGGTCAGTCATGAGGAAGAAACTCCACCAAATCCTCCCCTTCTCCTACAGGATAGTCCAGACAACTGCTACAAGGTCAAAGAGAGGGAGAGAGAATAGAGATGCCCCCAGGTGTATCCGAGGCTGGCTTAGCACATCCACAGTCATCTCAGAAGCAGAGGCTAAATGAAACCTTGACAAGAGGCCAACTGCCCTGCCAAGAAGTTGGCTAACAATGCAGAGTACAAGAGAAAAGCCCACTAAACAAACTGGACCGCTTCAAACGTACCGTGTTACAACACGTATACGTGGTCTGATGGTGTAGTAGAATGCTATGGCTATATGGCTCAAACAGGCTATGTAGCATATTTGGACATCGAGTACTAGGAACAGCTGACACACAAACCCTAAATAATAAACAGAAAATATGTGAAACACCATACACACACAGCCCCGCAGAAACAATTCCAGACAGTAACTGGAATACATGACAAGCCAGTAGCAGCACAGTAGGGTAGCAAAACTAGGCTACTCAAACAAGTGGACGTGCCACGTGTCAGCATGTTAAAGTACAAACACACCTCTCCAATGCTCCAACCCTCCCTCTCCTTCTCTCTAGACACCCCGTCCCTCCTAGGGTAAAGCAGCAGTACAGTACCTGGTGGAGGCAGTCTTTCACCCCTAGTCTCCCCGCGTGCTGCACACCACGACCTCTCAATGCTCGCTGTGCAGCACTTCCTTAAACATGGTATTGGCGCTCAAGCAGCAGGCGCTTTGTGTCAAAGTGAAAACGTAAGTGCCTGTAAAATGGTCTAGGGGCGGGCCCCGGGGAAGGTGTGTGTACATCTCGCTGACACACACACACACACACACACACACACACACACACACACACACACACACACACACACACACACACACACACACACACACACACACACACACACACACACACACACACACACACACACACACACACACACACACACACACACACACACACACACACACACACACACACACACTCCCCAGGGCAGAGAAGTAATCCAACCCAAGCCAAATCCAAATAAACTTTAAAGTAGGCTACTGAAAGCTGTGTGAATGATTTACTTGGGTAAAAATATATACTTCATAATCGGGGATTTGCATGGATGCAGCATGCATCATTCAGTGGTGAGAGAGAGAACATTCATCTATTAAAATGAAATTAGTGATCGTATGAGGAGTCATTAAAATGGGTTTATTGTGTTTTCCTGGGGTAGTCCCTTTGGTGAGAGGGGGGGGGGGTGATAGACAAAGGAGAAGAGAACAGACATGTGATGAGCGAGTTTGTTTGATGGATGGCGAGGGGCCATGTTTGGTTTCAGTGTGAGTGGCCAAAGGGACTGAGACTGACTGCATCAATCACGTCTGTCTCATAGGAAGTCAGGGACGAAGACACAGAGTACATGATGCCATTGTCAAATCACAATCACACACGTCCAGGGGGAAGCTATGAGATGTGAGACACCGGGAGATTCAGAGAGCAGAGACAGCAGAAAGAGACAGCAGAGATGGAACAGAGGTGTTAATTAAACAGACAGCTAGGCATGTGCTAATCATAGCTCCCAGCTCAAGAGAGAACTTAATATGGAGCAAGAGATCACACACACAGACAGACAGCGAGGGAGAGAGACAGGGAGAGAGAGACAGACACAGAGAGAGACACAGAGC
The DNA here is from genome assembly GCF_021184085.1 of Oncorhynchus gorbuscha. Lineage (NCBI taxonomy): Eukaryota > Metazoa > Chordata > Actinopteri > Salmoniformes > Salmonidae > Oncorhynchus > Oncorhynchus gorbuscha. Next base: position 12,051,156 of record NC_060186.1, on the reverse strand, counting down.
GCACTCCTGCACAGCCAGCCAACACACACCACTGCATCTTTCAGAGGGAGGTGGAGAGGCAGTGACTGCTCGTCTGGGAGTAGTACTGCTGTTCCTAGGGTTAGCAAGTTAGCACACTAATGCTAACCTCTGTCCTGTGTTGAACACGAGGGCCTCGAAGAGCAACAAGGATCTGTGTCTTGTTTTATCAGTAGGGTAGCCCTAACCCTAACCCTGTCCAGCGTTGCATATAATCGATGCAGTGCGCATTTGCGAAAAAGGACCGTCGTTGCTCCAACGTGTACCTAACCATAAACACCAATGCTTTTCTTTAAATCAATACACAGAAGTATATATTTTTAAACCTGCATATTTAGCTAAAAGAAATCCAGGTTCGCAGGCAATATTAACCAGGTGAAATTGTCACTTCTCTTGCGTTCATTGCACGCAGAGTCAGGGTATATGCAACAGTTTGGGCTGAACGCGACGGGAACCATTTAAACGCCTTAACCACAAGAGGGCCACCTGTCATTCAGCCCGGTGACCATGGCAATGGCTCCTGCGCAGTGCGGAAGGGAGACATTGGGGAGGTTTCTATGGCAACCAGCTGTGGCCGCCTGCAACAGCTCTTAAGGCGGGGGGAGTGACACGGCCCCATTTAAAGAGACAAGCCCTCTAAAAGCAGACCTTTATGTTCTTCAACCACATGAGCGCAGAGGATGTCTCTCTTATTTGTCTATAATCTTTGCCAGTATCCCTGAGGAGAGTATAGGGAATACTGTGAGGAGGGTGGTATGTTGTTGCCATGGCGACATGCTCCACTTCCCTAACAAGGTGCACAGCGTACAGACAAGGATCAGATGCGTCATTTTCAGAGTAAAATTCTTCCTCCACCTGGTGGTGTCAGGTTGGTAGGAGTCATTCTAAATCATGACATTGGCTACACTGACATTGTATTACACAGAAGCAACAACTCAGAAACAGAAATTGAACAGTAGGGTGTGTGATGCTAGATAGTCATAAACACAGCATATGTTGTATTTAAGTGACATGGTCTTCTAGCTCATATCGTCTCTACAAAGTGTGTTTTGTAATATACGGAACTTGGGTGGTCAGATTAGGGCATGGAGAATGTCTATGGGAAGTGATGGGTGTGAGACGGTGAGTAGTGCTATGTATGTGATCAATGGCAGTGATTGACCAGGCCTGTCCCTTACAGTAGACAGCAGGGCTATGGAGCCCCTCAGCAGGGCTAGAGAGAGACACAGAAAGAGAGAGACACAGAGAGCTTTAGGCTGTAAGGGGGAGATATGGTCGACAGACACAGACAGATGACAGGCCAAATTAAAGTGAATGAGGAAGCTGGGGAGAAAGGATGAAATAAAAAGAGAGAGCGGGTGAGAAAGAGATGCGAGGGGGGATGACAGCAGCAGACAATGGAGGAGAGGCAGAGAATGAGTGAAAAGGAGAATAGAGAGTAAGAGAAGGGTGAGATGAATCATGAGATGGTGGGTTGGGCCTGAAGACGTTGGTATACTCACTCCGAGCCTGCAGCCATTTCCAGGTATGAGGTGTCTGCTGTGTCCACCCCTACAGGGATCACTATGCTCATGACGTTCTTTGCTGATCAATTCTTGTCCTACTGAGTCCAGAGCATGGGAGTCCAAAACACTGAGGCATGCCAGCCACAGCACTCATTGCAGACATCTAAGTGCATCCACAAGGCCTGCAAACACACAGAAAGACAAGGTAGTTAAGCATGGTGAAAAAGGGGCAGTCACCTATCTGAAACTAGGGTATTTCCAGGAATCAACATGATTCATAAATTCAGCTGTATGAGATGTAGGTACTAGCTAACTGCTAGTAACACAGAAAATAAACCGCACGATAGGAATTTCCCTAGTAAAGCTGTCAAAGAGAACCATCGCCCACCTCACTGGCTACCTGAGACATTAATGGATGCAAGGGGGAAGAGAAGCTATCGTAAGGCGATGCCTGATGTCGGTAAACTGGTCAAACGCGACCTCTTCACAGACTGCCAGGAATGCAGGATGCTGCGGTGGCAGTGTTCCACCACAAGGGGGTATGAGAGAACACAGAGCTCTGACTGGCGGCCATTAATGGAGGAGGAGAAAGAAAAAACGCAACACAGAGACCATCTTTTCGTCGAGCAGGATTGTTCTATTGAGCAGAACAGCGTACACACACACACTCTCGCTCTTTAAAAGGAACACACACACACACACAGACGCATAATCCTTTAACGCTGTAATTAGAGCTGTCACAAGCCCCTGGCTGTCTGGATGTGAAAGCCAGTGTTAAATAGGCATCTTGTCTCACTCTCCCCCTCTCACACTGTTTGTTCAGCATTGCAGGTGGACAGAAGATGCATAGAAAGACTAAGTCAATAATTAACTCCATTAGATGTCAGACAGACTGCAGCCTCTGTCTGATGAAGAGAGAAGTAGGACGAGGGACTAATGGTAGGTTGACAGACAGAGGTAGCCACTCCCGCTAACAGGCAATAACAATGCTACGTACATAGATTAACTAGACCTGTCCCAATTAGCCAAAATACAAACAAACAGTGGGTGGTAATGTACAGGCTATTATAGCTTATAGCCTACGTAATGCAATGCATGTGTCCAGACAGGGGCATATGGGCTGGCCCTGATACTGAGAGCACAGCGTTGTTGATAAATGGGATTAGTGGGAGGGACACATGCCAAGACAAAATAGGCTGGAGTTCACACCTTTGTGTGTGTACCAGGCCAGGCATCCAGCAGAGAGGGCTCATCTCTGACACACTGCTATAAAAATCTAGACATTTCAGGTTTACTAGACCGCCGAAACATTTTTAAAGTCCCTTTAAACAGCAGGGCCCATATCACAGCACAGCTTTGTGTGGCTCAATTAACAATAGAAACCAATTGTTGCTGGAACATCTCCCCGTAACAGGGCACTTAGCCAGACCACTGAAATGACATAAAACCTTTTTTGTTATCTCAAAGGCTCAGTATGTTTTGGTGTAGTAAAAATCCCCTCCTTCGGAAACAGGCCGTCTGTTTCCAAACGTTTTGCTGTGATCTTCTCTGCCTGTCTAAGGGAATCCTGCCGTCACTGCTCAGGAATGCACACACACACACACAGATAACCCAAACCCCCTCCCCTTCTAGACCCTTGCACACATTCCTTTGCTGGGAGGCACCCAGGGGCGCGCATACACACACGGCACCAGGGCCAGACACATTCAAGACACACAAAAGGGGGGTTGGAAAAAAGGCTAACAAGTACAGTACAGCATTCCTGACTAAATCTGAGCGCTGTGACTGCCTCCGACACTCCTCCCACTTCCTCTAGCGGAGCTGTCTGTCACACGGGACCAACATGCCAAAAAAAGCAGAGGAAAAAGACAAACACTCCCTCACTCTTTCTCCACCTCGCTCCCTCTGCACTCTCTCGCTGTGCCCCATCCACCCCACCCGGATGTCTCTCTCCTCTTCCCAAATAAACCTCAGAGCATGGAAGGGAAGGGGAGTGCCGCAGACAGGGGAAAGGGGAGGGAGAGTACAGGAGGGAAAGGGGGAGAGAAAGACAAAGCAACAAAATGTTGATGGCAGAACACTAGCTAGTCAAGCGAGGAGGAAAGCTGTGGTGCTTTTGTCCCCCATTCCCCCTTTCGTTCTGTCTGATGTTCTCTCATCCCAGATCTCACAGCGCTGCAGGGAGCCTTCCAAATGATCCATCTACCCTCTGTTTGGGAGAGGGGTGGGGGAGGCACCCAAACTCCTGTATGGGCACTAGGGTTCCTCGAGCACAGGCACAGCAGCCTTCTGAGACTACGTGTGAGAGTAGAGCAGAGACTAGAGCTGAGCCCACTCTCCCCCTCTTCTCATTTGCCCTCCTCCCTTTCCCAATCCCCCCTCCTCACCAAGGCCACAGTCACGTCATTGTGTTGGGGAATAACTTTCCTTTTCAGACAGACCAGTCACTGAACTGCATTCAGCAGGGAAAACACACACACACAAGCACACTCGTGCTAGGCTCGTTGGGGCCACTGTATGTCAGAGCTTGTTTTCATTGAGGCTCTTTGGGCCAAGTCTCAGTGTTTGATTTTGAGCCGGGAGAAGAGAACGATGGACATAAAGACGGGCATCTAACGGACGCCGCGCTCCTCCTTCCCTCTATGTTCCCAACAGAGCTGAAGTGACCATCCTCATAGGCTGAGTCATCGCAGCAGCCAGCCATGAGCGCACACACCAAAATAAAGACACTCCTATACACTGGAAAAAGACACCATCAGAATGTCACAACCCTGCCTTTCACAGTGCCCAAACAGGGCTACTCTCTGCATCAGCTGTCCTAGACACCATCAGCATGTCACAACCCTGCCTTTCACAGTGCCCACAGGGCTACTCTCTGCATCAGCTGTCCTAGACACCATCAGCATGTCACAACCCTGCCTTTCACAGTGCCCACAGGGCTACTCTCTGCATCAGGTGTCCTAGACACCATCAGCATGTCACAACCCTGCCTTTCACAGTGCCCAAACAGGGCTACTCTCTGCATCAGCTGTCCTAGACACCATCAGCATGTCACAACCCTGCCTTTCACAGTGCCCAAACAGGGCTACTCTCTGCATCAGCTGTCCTAGACACCATCAGCATGTCACAACCCTGCCTTTCACAGTGCCCAAACAGGGCTACTCTCTGCATGAGCTGTCCTAGACACCATCAGCATGTCACAACCCTGCCTTTCACAGTGCCCAAACAGGGCTACTCTCTGCATCAGCTGTCCTAGACACCATCAGCATGTCACAACCCTGCCTTTCACAGTGCCCAAACAGGGCTACTCTCTGCATCAGCTGTCCTAGACACCATCAGCATGTCACAACCCTGCCTTTCACAGTGCCCACAGGGCTACTCTCTGCATCAGGTGTCCTAGACACCATCAGCATGTCACAACCCTGCCTTTCACAGTGCCCAAACAGGGCTACTCTCTGCATCAGCTGTCCTAGACACCATCAGCATGTCACAACCCTGCCTTTCACAGTGCCCAAACAGGGCTACTCTCTGCATCAGCTGTCCTAGACACCATCAGCATGTCACAACCCTGCCTTTCACAGTGCCCAAACAGGGCTACTCTCTGCATCAGCTGTCCTAGACACCATCAGCATGTCACAACCCTGCCTTTCACAGTGCCCAAACAGGGCTACTCTCTGCATCAGCTGTCCTAGACACCATCAGCATGTCACAACCCTGCCTTTCACAGTGCCCAAACAGGGCTACTCTCTGCATCAGGTGTCCTAGACACCATCAGCATGTCACAACCCTGCCTTTCACAGTGCCCAAACAGGGCTACTCTCTGCATGAGCTGTCCTGTCCTTCATTAATCACTGTGCACAAGCTGCCAGGGCTCCCTCTGTGCTTTACTTCTGAAGGTGAAGCCATACATCAATAATACAGGACATTAGAGATGTAGACCTACATTGTGTGTATGCGTGTGTTAGAGATTGGGTGCCACCAGTGGCGAGTAGATAAGTTCTACTGTGATGTTTACCATTGACCACCTATCGCGCAGCAGCAAACTGCACTGTGTCCAGACCCAGTAAAAGGCATTGGAGAGAGAATGATGTTGCTTTGTCCACATCCACACTCTGCAGAGTACACTAACCAGCAGACAATGGCCCCAGGCCAGCACTCTCTATGTGTGTGAGAGAGTGAGTGAGAGACAGTGGGCCCTAGAGGCTACTCTATACACATCAGCCTACACACTTTGGGCTTGTACCCTGTCAAACGAACGCGCACAGAGGGTAAATGAGGGATGTTCAAAAACAGGGATTTTTGCATCTCCCATCTCAGGTGCAGGGTACAGCCACCCAGCCAGGGTTTCCAGTGCAGTACAGCCAGGTTCTGACAGCTGGTCTGGGGCGGCCGTGTTCTGACCTACTCTCCCTCAGTACACCCTCCTCTCCTTAGCACAGCACGGCACCATTTGACATTCTTAAATTTGATAAGGATGACCGATGACAAACAAAATCATTGATTTGCATCGAGCTCGCCTGTCAACCTGTCTTGTCTATATTAGGAAAGAAAGGTCAACTGCTCAAACCAAATAAAAGTCAGACTTTTAGGCTAAAATCTAGCTTTTCTGTGCCTGGTGTTAATCGTAGGCCTAGGTTTTTTTGCCCATATTGTGCAGCCCTACGTGGCAGTGTTGCAATTATGTCAAATGAGTGCAAGAAATGCAGAAATTATTTTTGGATTAGGTTGAAAACAGTATAAAACAATCCGAATAGAGAAAGACTCAATGAAATCACCCTAGGGCCTTGCACTACTCATAAAGCTTATGTACAACATTTATTTAAAAAACATGAAATACCATAATAAAAAAGGGGAAAAATAAAGTGATATGATATGATCAATTTCTCACCTGGCTCACACTGGCGTTATATCACCAACCACTACATTCACCCTCGCCTCCACGGAGTCTGCCCAGTACCCAGCGTGCCTTGCACTAAGTAAGTAGCATTAGCATGTAGCACAGCAACAGGAAGTGGGCAAGGCTATGGAAGTATCAGGATTGCTGTTGCAGCAGTCCCAGCCCAGGGACACCTATTTGGGAGGTAGTCTAACTAACGAAAGGCCCATTTAACAAGGGATCCTCTACAGCCACCCAGCACCGCAAAAAAAACAGGTTACCTGAACCCTGTCTCCCTCTCGTGTGTGACCTATGCGACTGTGCTGGGCCTCAGAGCAAGGTAAGCCTACTATGAGCTACTAAAGTCCTGACTCTAGCTCTACACAGAAAGGGAGGACACTGGAAGCTTAGAACCACAGAGCCAGGCAGCCCCACAGGGTAAAACTACCCAGGCTGGCAGTGTACTGTTGTCTGTTATTCTCCAGGGACAGAGGGAACAACACAAACAGCACTCTTTATAGTAGAGGACGAGGCAGGCAGAGAGGAAGTCAATAGATTCTCACCAGCTCCATTGAGCTATGGCCTTCTTCTGTCCTACCCAGCACTGCGTTCGATACAGCAGACTAGCAGTAAACATCCTGTTTTGTGAACTCCTTCACTTCCCTGTGGCCCACTGTCCTGGCTATTGGCCGCTCGAAAAGCCTTCATAGCTTCTCTTATTGAGCCCTTCATGGATGTGTGTGTGCGCCTGGGGTTGAGGTGAAAGGAAAGGTGTCACCCGAGACAGTAGCGAGAGCTCCCTGCCACACACTCCTCTGTCCCCCAGGGGGTGGCAGGCAGGCAGGCAGGCCACTCTCTCTGTCAACACAGCCAGAGAAGGCAGTGTGAGTCAGTGTGAGGCAATTTGAATACGGCACAGTTAGGGAGACTTTTAGAATGCCATGAGACCGTGACATGGTTACAGTAGCATGACTGCCACGAAGCAAGAAGCGCTCCAGCCCCGTGCATGGCGTCTAGCACCAGGACAGAGGCCACTGTCCCTTTAAGAGGAAGAAGAGGTAGGTGACTGGGGATTGTGTATTATATATCAGCTTCTGATTAGACACAGCAGGACCGCTCTCATCCAGTATTTATAACACGTCCACACAAAATGGAGACATTGTTGCTGTATTCAGAGAGGCCAGCATCGAGGGAAACAGTTGTTTTTTTACTGTGCCAGCTACATCCAAACACACAGGCCTCGCTCCTTGTCAGATGATTCCAGCCTGCAGCGGTTCAAACCGGTGTCTATTTTACTTCTCGGCAGAGGCCCACGTCTCCCAGGGCCTCTCTGCATCTAGGTCTCCACTGCATGAGTGACATCACAAACGTATCATGACATCATTCACTTGGTGGAGGATGAATCCCACTATGAAATGATAAGCTGTGAAGCAGTGTACAGCAGTCTGAGGCCTTACTTTACCCCCACTGTTGACAGGCATTTGTGAAACAAGCACCAGTGTCAGTGAAACGAAAGATCAGGAGTCGCAAGCAAATGCGTGCCTGTATCAGAGTGTCAGTCAGTCAGCTGCGGCAGCGACGATAGCCTACACAGCCCTCTCACTAGGCTCCTCTAGAGAAAGAGAGCAGCTGCACAGCCTCACTGTGGGGAAAACTGAAAACACCTCTGCATCCAATGATATGTCCTCTTGCCATCGAATGGCAGAGGGGGAATTAACATAACCCTCACCTCATAAGGACACAGAAGACTAATTAGTGCAGTCTTGGAGAATCAAAACAGAATAGATTAATGGCAATCTCTCTCGGCAGCCGCCATCCAAGATGGCCACAAATCCGGATAATTTTCTGTTCACTTAAGGAGGAGTCTCTTCCTACATGGCTATGGCAACATGGGGTCATGAGGAGAAAAAAAAAACACTGGGCGACTGTCTCAAACTGGCATTTGGACAGAGGCTGCCAAAGTTTGCACCACAGAGAAGTATCCAGCATCTTCGGTTTGTCTCACAGGCCAGCAGAGAGGAGGGAATGGAGCGGTGTAGAGCTGCCTGCCTCACACCATCCCAAAGCTAGAGCCACCATCAGGGGACGGAGCCATACTACTGTGAATGGGGCCTGGGCCGATGGAAAAATGTCACAACACATGAAAGGAAAGACATTCACTGTCAGAAGATTGTTTGGGCAAAGTGGAGTCATGTGTGCATGTGTGAAGTGTAGCCAGGCTAGTTTAAAAAGCCTTGTTGGGGGACTTGGGTTCTTGTAATTTCTATTAGGAGTGATATAGAGCTACTCGCTGGCCAGCTGTGTGTTATCATGAACTTTCAACACTGTCACCAACCAAAACAAACAAAAAAAATCTGGCCATTTATTTTCATTGTTGAGTTATTTGATGACGGGCATCTGTTCTGAGCCTGTAAGGATCTGAGAGGGGGAGGGGCAAAAGGAGGGCAGCAGGTCTTTGTCAATGTCAAAGGGAAATAACCAAGTCACGGCTGTTGTTTCATTCCCCCTTCACATAACTCAACGCCTTTGGCCACCAGGTAGGACTTGAGAAACTGCCTGTTTATCTATTCATTAATTTAATGTGAAATAGGCAAATTTTCCAAATTGGAAAATACAATTGAGACAAATTAGCCTATGTTCCAACGAGCTAGGCCTAACCACACTGAAATCTTCCTAGCTAATTTAATGACTGAGTTTCTAGTACAAGTCATGCCCTAACACTGGTAAATATTACACAAGCACATAGTTCCAGCCATGACACAAATCATGGTTGTTGTGACCTGCTTGTTCTATGGTTCATATCCTTTAGATAATTACTACTTATTAACTACATAGACATACTTACCCCATAAAATAGCATTGATGTTAAATGAACCTACCATTCGACCACAGTAAGAGAATGGGTAGATAAATGATAGTGAATTATGAGATATTAAAAATGACCGCTAAGTGCTTTCTACAAACACATGAGTTAGACTAGTAGCCTACGTACTGTTAAATGTGGTAACTTAGTCCAACTTGCCAGAAAAGGGTGGGAATGTTTAGTGTTGGACAAAGTATGAGGTCAAAGAAGAGTGGGGGTGGTAATAAACCTCATTGTTCTTTATACAAAGTGCTGCGTTTGTATCCTGTTATGCAACTCCTCAATATGACAACATGTTAATAACTCGGCCAAATTCAGCAACTACAATAAATATGATCTGACGTATATTGCGTTGTAGTACAAATTGTATATACACCCTGCTCCTAAAATACAATGCATCACGAAACACAATATTAGCAAAGAAATGTGATTTAACGACACGAGGGGGGGGGGTATTAGCTAACCAGACAATTGGCCAGCGAATCTCAAACTTGATGTTTGCATCAAACGTGGACATTGTCATTATTTAAATGTACGACAGAAAGCGGTCTTTAATAAATATATCCCATTGTGCACTAGCTTGCCCGTGACTGTGTGTCGGCGTTGCAGTCAGCTCAGCCGATAGGGGTGTGGAGGGCTGAACGTAGCTATTAAATTACCACAACATCAAGCCAAGCCGCCATTTTCATAGCGCTTTTCTAAGGACAGCGAGAAAACCGTGTAACTGGGGGACGGACCCTCGCCACGAGAAGAAAATCCCCAAGAAAGCAATCAATCGTCTTTCAGACATTCTTACTTAAGTATCAATCTGTCGATGCCGTTTCTGTGTAGTTATTATTTGAAAAATGTAGAATCGTCGATAATTTAGCCGGCTGTTTAGCTAACGAGCCATGCTAGCTGCAATGGCTTTCAAATATACAAAACGTTGGTTAGCGAGTCTCGGCAATTTAACCATTGTCTCAAGCTACGTAGCTAGCGGCTAACAAATTACATTGGGCCTATGTCTTAAAGTTATTGTATCAGTATTTGAAGCTTTTACTACTACCCGACTGTTACATCAGTTGTAGTACTTAGCTAGCTAATATTAGCGTTCGAACTGCGGTAAACGTCGTTACGCTGGCCAACGAGGTCTTTAACATGGAAAGATTAGCTACCTAAGCTAGTTATTAAGGCAACTTGGCACGTCATGGTGTGAACAATGCGCAAAGTTAGCACGCTTGCTGAATATACATTCTCGCATTTAATGATTTCCCTTTGAAATAACATTGAGACAATATATTGTAACCAATCGCACAGTTTAAACGGGCAGAGGCTACATTGTCAGTGGAGGCAAGATTCCCCGATTTGAGCGTCCCCTCCCCCCACGTTTGCAGCAGTTAAACCACATACCCTTTGAATCTAAATTAAGGGATATAATGCATTTGTCGGCTAGCAACAAAATAGAAGGGTGGGAGGTTACCGGTCCAATAGCCGTTCATCTCGTGACTGAGGCCTCTAGTTTTATATCTAAAAAAGCATTTACACAATTGTGGACATGCGATTGAACTTTGAAAATAAATATAATGCAACTACAATTTCCGGAAATTATACGTAATCTTTAGTTATCTAGCTGTATATGTAAACAAAAGCCCTGTCAATGCCCTCTGCGCAACACCACATTGTGTGGACTTGTTGGCTAGTTATTAATAAACGGAAATAAACCATAGGATCAACAAGAAGTGCACTTCCAACCACATATGAAAATCTGTAACTAGATAAAGAGAACGGATGTGTTAAACCAAGCCAGTCGAACAAATTCATACAATTCATGATGTACTCGTTCTGTAAGTACATTTACCACTAGCCTATTGCATGGGAGTACATTGGCAAACTGGCCATCCTTTGGGGGCTGGTTGAAAAAGAGAGCGGGGTAGTTCTCCGTGCCACCTAGTTAACGTTCCGTTCGACTGCAACAGCATACCGACATTGCAGGTACAGCTAACTAGCCAAAATAGTTAATGTTTGATAAAGTATTGATTGCCTTTCTCTTCATTAACAAACAATCCAATTCAGAAGCAGTAGGTTAAATCTAAAATTCATATGCGCTAACGTTAGCTAGCTAAACACTGCACACTGTCTTAACTAGCAAATGCTAACAGTTGCTAGCCAGCTAATACAAGCTAACGTTACACCAAAACAACTCTAATTCATTCTAAATAAGTGGCTCACTTATATAAAAAAAAACTCTGATTTGCTACGAGAGTGTTAGTTATTAACTAACATGTAACTATAGCGCCATCAGCATCCACGTAGCTAACGTTACTAGCTACAGTAGCTAGCCATGAGAAACCAAGTCGGTAAGCTGGCTAGCTAGACTAACTTGATGAGCTCTTGAAACTAAGAAAACGTATAAGGTAGTTTTAAAGCGTTTTACTTACAGTTAAAGTCCACTCACTGTAGATACCCTGAATAAAGAAACAGCGACCTGGGTGAGACCCCCGTCGCTAGAGCCTCGCTCTCTACACAACCAAAACAATAGCTACTTCACTCCACACTGCGGCTCCATAAGGTTTAAAAATATTTTCACTGATAGCAGTCTTCTTGAGACTCCCCCTACTGTAATTAATTTTCGTTGGTAGTTATTGGAACCCAATAATGACAGTCAGTTCCGAACCGTTAAAATTGTGTCCTACCTACGCCGACTGTTGGAAATTAGATCCCCTCTACCCTGTCTCTTTTCCCTTTGCAAAAATGGCGGCCCTGGCAGGACTACCGTGACTCCGCCTCCTCCAGCCCCATCAACCCCTAACCCGAGCCCCGCCCCTACACTCTCCGGGGTCCACGGCCCAAGATTACAGGGGCTCTGTGAAATTAGATGGCTACATGCGTGTTCACGCGTCCGTGCCCTGCCTGTTCTGTAGTTTTGTGTCTGTAGTCCAAATCTTGCCACTGTATGATGCCGCCATGCAGGATTTATGTGAGTTCAGTTGCAGAGAGTTGGTTCTAGAAAATGACATATATAAACTCTTATCTTAATTTATACAATATTATCTCCAAACTTTATTTATAACAAATGTAAACATTTATTGGACTGGTAAAGAATGAACATCTCAGATTGTGTGAGCACAGCATCTCATGTGTTCAACAACGAATTAAAAATGAATCCAATTCCATGAATAGAATAATACCTCTTTATTCTCAATTAAAACATTTCATAACAATGTACAATTTCCTTAAACTGCTTGAAAGATCAAGCAGCATGATGCAACACAAAATTACAATACATGACAGATACAAGGCATAGACTAAACTCATGTACAACTCCTGTATGTAGTGTTTTTTTTTCAGATCACATGTTTTCTTTTCAACATGTATCTGAGAACAATTTGTACACTGATGTGTGAGGGGGTAAAATGTGCGTAGTCAGTACTTGACATGGGCAGAAGTTTAGTGGAGTGGAGTACCTGCACTTCAGATTATCTACTGCATGAGCTCCCCCACCTCCTATAGAATATTATCTCAACGTATTGTGGAGCTCCTGCACCTAAATATAAACAGTACCCAAAATGAGTACTGGCACCTACAGTATTTCAGTCCAAGTCAAACACTGTGTGTGTGTAGTCAATGCCGTTTCTTAGCAGCCAAGGACAAAGTCCTGTTGCTTTTATTACTTCCTCTGGAGGAACTTGTTGAATTGTCAGCCCTTTCCCTCCTGTTTCGCACTTCTCTCAACTGCAAAGCAATCTGATGTGCTTTTGTCAACCATATGACCATGATGTCTGACACAGAGACATACCATGTTCTACATCTATGTATGTCTGCCATCTCACCACCGCTCATGTCTCAAAGATTCCTTCATTCAAGTGCTCGTTTCACTTTTATCCTACTGCAAAATGTGAAACTTTGTTAAAATAGTAAAACAAACAGAAATATATTGTATTGTCACTGAGGTCCATGACACGCCTTCTGTATCTGCTACAAATAAAACAAACCCATGAATGGCAATTATTAGGCCCTACTTACCAGAGTTTGAAATTAGCATCTAGATCTGTTGACCAAGGCAGTAGGAGGAAAACAAATATCTTATGTAACCCACTTACACAAGAGCCCATTCTTTCTTTGATTTAACTGAAGGCAAGGTGGGTGGCAGGCAATACTGACCAACAAATAAACACAATCTACAAATGGAAGCATCATGTGCTATTGTTAACAAGTACATTTTACTCTTGATTGCTGTTACAGTATTCCAGTCTTTCAACAAAAAAACTGCACTGTCATGAATACATGTTATATGTCGGCCTAGTTCAATATTACTGACAACAATGCATATAGGCTACAATGAAGAGGTCAAGGCAAACGGATCGTTGCATATGTCAAGTAAAATGTCTCCATGTACAAAAGAGGTGCGTTCAACTGTGCAACAATGTATTTTAAAATCCGTTGGACATCAGGGTACGTGTCATTCGAATTATGGCTCCTGCGAATCTTCCAATCCTGTTCACATATACAGTCATTGCCTGTTCACATGACATTACAGTTCGACCTCCCCTCCCCCACTGAGATCTCGCCAAACCGCATCCCCGCGCGCACGCGTAATACTGAAACAGGGCTTTCTCGTCTGCTGGTTGAACCAGATCGTCTTGACAAAGTAGATGAGCCTTCACAACTGCAACAACTTACAATCATTTTCGGAAATCTTATAGCAAACGTAGGTTATATTGTACAGCAGTCGTTGGGCTATAATACGGTATATATATAATTTTATTTTATTCAGAGTGTAGGGTTTTCATTATTACAATATTTGACGTTATCAAGAAGTTGCCTAGTCGTTTCCGGGTGGTTTGATTGGGATGAGGTTTCGGTGGTTAAAATCTAGGGTAGAATCTAATTCTCTCCTTTTCGCAAAATGGCGTTCTTGTTTTGATAGATTGACATTGCTCTCCGCCAATGATGCATGAATTGGCCTGTTTTTGCAGAAATGGTTGGCTTCTGATGACATCATTCGGACATCGGTTGTAGGCGGGTTCTGAGCTGTGAGGGGAGAGTGGCGCAAACGGAGAACTTGCAGAGCCAGGCGCCATTAGGGACGAGTCAAGAAAAACAATGCATTGAAATGCAAAATAAATATGGGATGAGCAATTTATTGCTGTTCGACCATAGGAATTACTCCAATTAATTCGCCATTCAACGTATTGTATGCAGAAAGCTATAGATCACTTTCCGTATTTTTGTTAAATTGCAACAACGTAGCTGGTAGCAAATAAGATGGCGCCTGCTGTTAGCGATCATGCACGTGCATAAAGCGCACTGACTAGGCGGCGGCACCGCGCGCACTCTCGAGAGGAGCGCGGAACCATACTATACTGTCTTGGCGTAAAGTCTTATTATAGTTTATACTGTATTTATGTATTTCCTATTTTGCTATTTAAACCGAAATGCAGACTGATGAGCCAACTTATCTTTAATTACATAAGTCGAAACATGGATGGATTTACGGTCATTGTCTATGAAAATGTAAAAGTGTCCAACAAAAGCTGGACTGAACACTGGCATGAAAGGGAAGAAACTTCACATTTTTGCAGGACTTTAAAGTAACAATTCGATTACAGCTGGATACATTACAACTGATGGAACGCGAAGTTAGTTGCAAATTTGATATTTTAGTAATATTTTCCCCAAGGACAAAAGCAACTGTCAAACCGCTTAGCTGTTGATAGGGAGCATAGCGCTTTCCGCCATGTTGTCCCACTCGGTACTCAGATTCATTAATCGGTAAGTGGCGAATAGACTCTTCACAATTATCCCAGAGATTAATTGCTCTCGTAATTTAAATGCTCATTAACCATGTGTACCTGTCTTTTGCCACTTGATTTTTCATAAAACCTGACTGCCGTCTTATAATTTCCCTCCACCTGAATTTACTGTACTGGATACGAAACAAATGGACTGCATTTTCTGCTACTGCGCACCACTCACCCATGTCCTTGGAAGACATGTAAACAAAGGAAGGAGGTGCATGACGTTCCAACATAAAACCTGTAATGAAGAGGAAGGGAATTGGAGGGACTGCCATGGCCGTCCTTGCTCAGTTGTCAGTTTCTGAACGTTTGCACAGAAGCACGCATGCATTAATTCACCATGTCACAACACAATCTTCCAAGCATTACATTTTCATATGAAAAATTAAATACACGTTTCCCCCAATATTTCCTATACGATTCCCTTTTAAAGTTTCATACATGCATAAAAAATACTATTCTGTAACTACCTAATATACATATACACGTATATAAAGGGCTTTGTCTCCATCTAGTGTGCAAAAGTGGAAACGGCAGGAGTCGATCCATTTTCTGAACAACCCTCCATCTCGACCAATCATAGCGCTCGTTGTTTCTAGGTCGCCTTCTGTGTCAAGGTGGATCGACATTTTGAGAAAACAACACCGGGGGAAGAGATAAACAACTATGTCTTCTTTAGGAAGGGCCATGGGTGTCCTTAGGGCCGGGATGCAGCTTCTTACACGTGGACCTCAGAAAATAGTAACCCGAAAGTAAGTAGCTTAACTGGTGTTATAATGTAAACGTTAGATAACAGCTAACTAGCGACGAAAGGTCAATATCGTCCTTTATAATTAAACTATCAAGCACACGTCAGCTGTACACATACATCACTGTCTTACAACTAGCTAGCAGTCTGACAGTAGGCATACCAAACAAGTCTCCAGAGGTAGGCGCCATGATCAGATGTTAACCGATTGGGTTGTTGGGTTTCATCAAATGTGTAGAGCGTAGCTACATTATACTGGTAAACAGTGATACCCTCAGTGCTCTGGTTTTCTGTTTCCTTTCAGAGCTGGTGGTGGACCACACATAGAGGCCCAGTACAGGCAATTCCCACAACTCACCAAGAGCCAGACGTTCCAAGCTGAGCTCCTTAGCAGTGCCATGTGGTTCTGGATCCTGTGGCACTGCTGGCATGACCCAGATGCAGTGATGGTGAATTAAATGTAGATTAGGCTCCAGTTATAGTTATGCCCTGTCCAATCTAGTTTTGCCAGTTCATAGAGGAAAATATGGAGAGAAAGCCGGTGTCCAACCCCATGATGCCTCTTCTCTCAGGGTCACTTCCCATGGCCTGATGCATCCGCATGGACAGACGAGGAACTGGGGATCCCAGCTGACGATGAGGAATGAGGTGCCCTCTACCCCACTGACCCCAGGTGTGCCTTTTGTCCTGACCAGTACTGTACTGCTGCATCCGTCGTCTTCACAGGATCTGTGACACATCCCCAAGGGATGTTTGTCAATGAGAATGTCTTGTCCTCTGATGAAAGATTGTGTCCATCACAACAGATAGTCATAAGTTGTTGGTTTTATACGTATTTTCATTAGGATGGGAAATGGAATGCCTATTCTGTAAGTACAGTAATGATTGTTCATGCACTATAGCCCATTTCCATTAGGTTCTTTACTGTGGCATTGTTTGAAACCATAGGTGTAATTATATTCTAATAGTATTTTTCTATTTCTAGACCTTGTGTGTGTGTCCGGTCGCTACCCGAGTACCTGGTGGTCACAACGGTGTCCCGAGAGGCTTTGTTGTACATAGACCAAGAAATAAAATTCAATTTATTCTGAAACATATCTTTGGGGTGTGTCCATATGGAAATCATTGACTGTATAATAACTCAGTTTCCTGTAAAAAACAACAATTTAACAGAATCAGTTCATTTTTATATTTACAGGTCATTTTTGAAATGCTGAAACATATTCAATGCATCAAGTAACAGTGTCACAGTAAGCCAGTGTTTGTATGGTTCAAATCATGATAAATCAAACCATCTGAAGGACTAATGCACAAAGAAACATGACCATTGATAGAAAAAACACAAATGCAAATAAGAGTTTACGGTAAATACTATACAATGAAAGAGAACTGCTGCTAATAACAAACCCTGCCTGCAGGCTAGTTCTTGTGCTTATTACTACACAGACGAGTGGTGAGGACTTCAACATGCAATAAGAGTTAAAAGGTGAACGTGCAGAGTTCATGGAAATGTCTGGCAATAGGATCAAACACTGTATTCCATGGAGGGGAAGACAAAAGTGTGATATGTGTCATTAGGTAAAATCTCATTAAGGGCTAAGCGATAGACCACAATTATGCCAAGGTCAGGTGCACTGCAAGTTGAACTCATAGCACAGCTTTCAAGTCAGATACTGTTCAAAGGGTGCTATTAAAGTTACTTGGTGACTGAGTAAGTCTGGATGTTATTCAGTGAAATACTCTAGACGAGAGCGAGGGTGTTTAAGGATATTGGGACAAGTAGTGTTTTTTTTTTGGGGGGGGGGGCTGTCAGTCTGCTCTGTCAGAAGGTAGATGCTGGAAGATTGGATTTCTTGGATATTGAGTTACATATTGAAATTGATACAATGGAGTTAAACATTTTTATTAGCTAGGCAGAGCTTGAGTATCATCTCCAAATAGAGATGACCAACTTTCTTCAACTTGGTCAATTCCAATGCACAACTGCTTAGTTAAAGAAAGAAGTAGAACAAGAGTCTGGTTGGAAGAACTTGCCTTACAGTGTACATGATGTAGTTGGTGATTAAGGTAATCACCAGCTACATATCTGTGGTCATAGCTGTGGTCATAGCTGTGGTCATATCTGTGGCATCATTCCCTGAGAGTGAAGAACTACAAATACAAATCAAATCACACACCTCACTTCAGCACCATATCATAGGACCCCCCCTAAAAAAACCACATTTAAATTGTTCAAAATGTATTTTTCGTTAGATAACGTCAAGTGGGCTATAGGTGTAGCAACCTTTGAGTCACAATATGACCCATTCTCTTAACACAGAACCCCACTAACCCCTGGAAACAGAGGAAACCAGAAGAGACCGTTTCAAATCAAGTTAAGAAAGTCCACTTGGACAGAAGTGGAGAAAAAAAAGATTGAAATTCTTACTGACCTGCACAATATCATAACCACATGAAGTCTAAAATGTCCACATATACAATAAGCATAAGAGAGAGGAAGAAAAAAAAAACTATTGAGGAGAGAATTCCCAGAATAGCCGAGGTTTAGGGCCAAAATAGAATAAAATCAATATTCACCTCTTTCAATTAATAAATACATAACTCAGAATCCATAAAGAAATAATATTAAAATCAAGTAACAACTTGAAATAAATTAAGCAAGATATTATACAAGTTGTTTTTCAACCAAGTAAACAACTGACACTATAAAACATTTCTTATTGAGGCAGCACTCTCTGTGTTAGTCTCCTTTGACCATCAGAGGGCAGCAAAATCATAAATTCTATATCGAGGAGTATGGCTTTCATATGATCGATCAAAGTATTAAAACGTGAAATTCAAATAGAGAGACTTATAATGAACTAATGCAGACAGGTTAAAATGTAATTGTTTTAGACCTGATGGGTTTTTACCTTCCCAAAAAACAGTGCAATGATAAATTAGGCAATTGTCTTTAAATAGATGAATGACACAATGTGGCAGGGAAGACTAACCAAGAGTGCTGCCTCTCAAAACTTCTCTCTTCTCTACTTCAACGTCATTATTGCTGGTGTGATTGAGATAAGGGGAGTTGGGAGCATGGAGGACGTACAAACATTAAGCACCATTTAGAAAAATTAGATTAGCACTTTTTTTTCTCAGGGACAAAAAGGACCCTGCTAGGGAGCCCAGACACAGAGCCAGGTGGGTCAATGCCAGTCTGTATATCCAAACTTCCATCTTGTCCTGGGTCTCATCCAGTTCATAGTGCTGCAGATATTCAAGGAAGGCAGCACTGGGAGATGCAGATGGTGGGACATCAAGCAGCCTTCATTGGCTTACGTGCGTCATTAACATTGGCTGAAGAATTGTCTTCAATGTTGCGATGTACTGTAGACCTCATTCCTACCTTATCCGGACATCAAACATTTCCCCATGGCACGTTGATGCCCACTGGAACAATTAAGTTTCCCTGAAGTTGAGTAATCAACATGGTTTTTTCCCCTTCTTCTCCATTACGTTTTAGAGTGCTTGCAGTGAAGCTGTGCGCTTGATTGGTAGCTTGCTCATGTGAATTCAATACCCTGTGGTCCTAAGCATGCACAGTAAGCCTGTTCGTTTGTGTGTCTGACAACAACAAGTCTCTCAGATGGGCCCTTTCCCCAGGCAGTGATTTCTCCAGGACAAAAAGGTGTCGACTAAATGTACAGAATAAACTGGATGTGAGGACAGGGGTCTGTTCCCCTCCTTTAGCTTTGCCTGTGGCCCTCAGAGCTCTATACAAAGACGCCATTGTGTCGGTTCATCTTCAGGATCTTCCCCAGTCTCTGCTTGGCCGTGGCCATTCCTTTCTTGGGCCGCTTGCCTGAAAAACAACCCAAAATGAATGGCTGACGTGCTGAATAAAGAGAGAGTTGTGTCACAGTAGCATCCAATCCCTGAGAACATCATATAATTACTAGACAAATGGAGAGAATCAATAGTTGGTTGCATACCTTTCGTGGCCTGGTTGCTGATGGGAGGGGAGTTGGAGGCGTGTCTTTTGGAGGGGTGGAGAGGGGGAGACATTGAGGGATCACAGTACTGGTAGTTGTCGGCCTCTGGGCTGGCATCGTGGCTCAGGGCCCCAAGGGAGAGGGGCCCCTGATTGTCCCAGGCCTCGCTGCTGCTGTTGCCCTGGCTGTCCATGGGGCTCTTGTCCCCCGCCACACGACGCTGGTGCTGCTCTCGGCGCTCCGGCGAGCCTCGGCTCGGGCTGGACCACCACGGCTCCTGGGAAGTGGCGACCTCGTCTGGCTTGGAGGGGCACAGCAGGCCAGCCATGGACAGCATGCCTTGAATGGCCTCCTCTGTGCTGGGTGAAGTAGGACGTTCTCTGCAGGGACACAGAAGAGACACACTCAGTCATTTACAGCCCACCACAAGACTCCACAAAAGCCAACTGTGCTCATCTTTACCAGTCAAAAGGGAAGTTATGAATATAATCATTGTATGCATAATATTGGCACATGCTTCTGTTTCAAATCAAATTCCATCGTCATGAGATTACTAAACCGATGGCGTGAACTTCTAGACACTTCTACAAGAAATGATCCCTTAATAAATAACTCAATTGCTAAAATATGTTTGTGATTCCAATAATAGGAGCTGTGTTTTAGCTCGCCCACGCACAACAGGTCAGACAACCCACCTTTTGAGTGGCTTGTGTTTGTGCCGGAGGTTCAGGTCTGTCTGGTCCAGCTCTATGGTGTGCCCCGCGGCCCTCTGGGATGAGCCCCTCTCCTCATCATCATCATCACTCTGGGAGCTTCCTGAATCTTCCTCAGAAGAGGTGTTTTGCTGCAGAGGGAGAGAGACGAGAAACTGGTTGAGGGTTGATACACAACAGAGTTAAGTTCAGTGGGGGTAGACCATGTTAATATCAGGTACCTGTGTGTTGGAATCACTGTCCGAGTCCATGTCCGACACGTCGGAGTGTCCTGAGGCTTCTTCCCCGAGTTCAGTCTTCACCCTCTCAATACCCCCTGAGAAGGCAAACAGACATCATTAACCACAGATAATGGTAGGAACCATTCCCTCTCCGTGGCCAAGTCAACAAGTTACTAGACCTAGTCTGTGTCAACAATATGACCCTTTAGAAAGCATGGTATGTCTGGTACAATGAGGTCAGATTATAAATCATACAATGTACTATATATATATATATATATATATATATATATATATATATATATATCTCGTGAACTGCTTCAGCATCATGACTTACTGAGGTGGCCTGGTTTCTCCTCTCCTCCTATAGTGCTGTGCTGCTGTTCCTGGTCTGACTCAGTCTTCATCTCCTCTCTGCTCTTCAGTTGGCCCACGGACGGCCTCTCACTCTCCGCCTTCACCGGGCTGCTAGCCGTGCTACTACCTGGTCTCCTCGCGTCTCGGATGATCCGTCCGTTGTGCAGCGTGAGACGCAGGTGTGTGTCTGGGTTCTCAGCAGCAGCGGCAGAGGCGGTGGACACCATGTTGAACTTCCCATGCACCGGGGGACAGAAGGTAGGGTCCTGTGGTAGAGACAGAGTTATAGGACTCATTCAACACAGGTATCAGACGTATCTATTGAATTGTATGACTCTTTATAACATGGCAACAGTATTGCTTTCAGTAGGAGTAATGCACAGAAAATACTAATGTGGTTTATTGATTGATCTAATGATTATTTCCAATAATAACAAGGCATTTAAATATGACGTATGCCAGAGAGCGTGTGACATTCTAGTTTAACGTTGTGGGAGTTTCACATGTTCCTCTCACCTCCTCCAGAGGGCCCACTTCCAGCCTCCTGAGCACCTCTCTGGTGTGCAGCTCCAGGATCTCCAGGTTAGAGGGAACCTTAGGGCCCTGCTCCTGCTGCTCCCGGAGCCTCCGGGCTGCCCGCCGCGCCTGACGGGCCGGGCACACCCTCTCCAGCGTGGAGCGCGTGGCCGGACACTGGCCTCCACCGCTTCCCTGAGATTTCACTGGCTTGTTGGTGCCACCACTGCTGGCCTGGTCTTCCTGTTGGAACACACAAAACACCATTAGAGGAGGGAGGGGTTTGAACACAACCTCAATATTTAAATCTAATCTACGTCTATAAACAAGGAAGTCGCAAGGGAATGATTGCCAGTTACAAATAAGGCGCAACAAATCCATCACATCAGTAACAGATTAATTAGAAGCACTTCTCATACAGCCCCTCAGATCGAGTGCTCTTCCACCTACACAAAGGTGATGCTCTTCAGGCCCTTCCCCCTGTGACCCCAGCCCTTACCTCCAGGTAGCGGATTTCCTTGGTCAGCTCTTTAATGAGACTGTTGGGCCTGATATGGTCCGGGACTTCGCTGGTGGGCTCCGTAACCTGCAGTCACAATGTTCCACACACACACACAATTAGGGTGGAGTTGAACAAAGAGGCTCTGTTTCCACCACTGGCACGGTGTCATCAGATCCAGGGGAAACCACTATGACCCCCACCCCCTTTCCATCAGAGCTCAGCTGGGAGATAAACCAATCAGTCTAGATATTCATCAGCCAACATTGTAGAGTCAGGTGCAGTACAGAGAAGGTGAAGCCAGGACCTTCACCCATAGATCCAATGGAAAAATAACACAAATATTCCATTTCATTCAGTGCCCCTCACCTCTCTCTTCAGCCAGGTTTTCAGTGGACTGATTAAAGATTTCACTCCCTCCACTAGGTAGGTCTGGGGTGGGCAGTTGTCTTCTCGCAGCTCTGAGAAAGAGAACAAAGGCATTATATTTGTGATGATGCTTGTGAAATAAAATAAAAATACTACAATAAATGTATTGGGTTAGGTGGATTTTACAGCTGCAGTCACCTTTCAGGGTCTCCAGCAGGTTCTTGGCCACATACCAGCAGATAGCCTCAAAGTAGGGAAACTTGAAGAGGTCTGGAGTCTTCAGACGACGCTCCATCTCGTAACACCTGAGCTGCATGCCAATGTTGAGGTTGTGGAGGAAGTTGCCTCCGAACGCCATGCAATCCTGAGAGGTGAGGACGGCATGGATCCATCCTGCAGAGGGCAGCACACACAAACATAGTCAATGTTTGACTCACTGACTGTGGGAATACCAAGGACACTGGCCAGGTGTTGCATTTGTCAAATCGGTAGCAAAGCATCGATCATCATGTCACCAGAATAAGACCCTCGATATTCATTGGAAAAAAGCATCAAGTTCATTACCTTGCACTTTCACCACCCTGAGAAGTTCATCGTAACTTATTTAATCTAATAAACCTAATAAACTGCATGCTTTCATAAGAGTAGTGGGATGACCACACACCACATCATCGCGTGACTCCAAGTTTACTTCGATATGATGGTTATTATATCAATATTAAAAAGGCAGTTCTATTACATTATTCATTTTATCGACACAAAAAGATCCCACCTTGTCCAGCGTATTTTGTTTTGACAACAATTGGAAGGTTTACAGGCAAATGTTTCCATCGGTTCTGTCGTCACATTCCCTCTCCGACATCTACTTTACTGGCATAAAAAGGTTGGATGTAAACCTGGTATGTGGCACACAAACTGACCTGACAACACAAACATACAGGCTCATATCAGGCCTGCCTGACCTGGTCAAGATAAAGCAGTGCTCTTTATACCTCCGGAGAGAACAGAAAGCAGAGACGGCGGTGACGCAGCACTGATACTGCAGGCACTGACGCGGTTACGGGATTACCGCGGTTGAGCGGCCAAGTATGTTGTGCTCTACCCCCTCCTCAAATCTCTATCCCACCTCTCCACACCCCCTGAACCCCCTGGAGAAAACACAGCTGCAGTCCTTAACCTTTACTCAAGGTATACAACTTTGGGAGCATTTTAAAACATGTGTGAGTTCTCTTGTTCTTATGGGAGTATTGACACAGAAATGTATGGATACTCTGAACTTGTGAAAAGTCTGTTGAGTTGCACCCGATTGCTCTTCTGAACCGATTGCATATCCTGTATAGTTTTACGTCGGCCTCAGGTGATCTCCATGGGCAAAAAAACATGAACCCTGTGATCTACAAATGAAATACGACCCCCCCCATCAGGTAAGCTTATGGAAGGATCCTTGTGGTGACAACAGAGATGGTGAGATGGGGTTAAATCACTAAAGGACATGAGTGAAACCCCTCTAAAAGCCATCTGGAGTTAATGAGGAGAACAAGGAGCATGTGTTAACCATGAGGTTCTGCTTATTGCAGTCGCCCGTTCACAGCTCTCTAGACGTGTTACGTCATCAAGACATGGGGTGGAATGTGAGAGGTGAATTACAAGTCACATGCTATAGCAGAGGCTTGGCTGAGGATAAAGTAGGCCCAAGAGCTGCTAATATGGTCGCTTTCATAACATTACTGGTGCTGTTGTTCCATTAGGGAACTTCCTATTGTGTTACGACAATATAGACAGACGGGTGTGTCTAGTGTCTAGGCTGTTGCTGAGCAAAGATTTATTTTCCAAATTCTCTTGGCAATGACATGTCAGTGTTTTTAAAAAAGGGAGTCAGTTTCCAGGCAGGCACCCTGGGAAACAAGACTGTTTTGTTTCTGTCTACTTTGAGGATATAGACAGGTTTCTCTACGGAGGGGCAGACAAGACTACCAGATAGTCTATTTATACATCACCAAAAGCAGGCGTGTGAGAGAGGTATTTAAGGACACCGTGGAAAAGGTCTTTTAAGGACACTGTCTAATTCCAGAGGGGTTTCTGTGTCACACTCACAGGGCCAGTCTCCATCGTCAGTAGTAACCCCTCTTCATCTACACTATGGTTCCATTAACACAAGCCTAATGGAAGCGGTTTAGCTCTTCTCAGGAAAACTAAATACATGGCATGTTACAAGAGAAAGCAAATAAAGACCAAATGCTTGCACACACACACACACACACACACACACACACACACACACACACACACACACACACACACACACACACACACACACACACACACACACACTGCAGTGGAGGCTGCTGAGGGGAGGACTGCTAATAATAATGGCTGGAATGGAGCAAATAGGATGGTATCAAACGCATAGTTCCCATGTATTTGATACCATTCCACCTGTTCCGCTCCAGCCGTTACCACGAGCCCGTCCTCCCCAATTAAAGGTACCACCTTCCGCCTGTGACACACACACCTGTGGGGATGAGCAGCGTGGTTCCTTGCTGCACGACACACTTGTAGCACTTGTCCACCTTGTCCCCGAAGAACACCTCACTCTGGTTGGGGGAGGAGCTCCACGCCTCATATAGTGCAAGGTTGGCCTGGGTCGGCTTGATCATGTAGAATATCTTTTCACCCTGGAAACACAGAGAGAGTAGAGGGAGTTAACGAGAGTTCATTAAAAAAATAAAGCATTTTAACCCAAGAGACATCACAATGTGACTAGAAAATGAGGAGCTCTCAGATGTCTGCAAAGACGTTTCATTTCAGAGACACACAGATGTGTTTGACTTTCACACCAGGGGATTTTTTTCTTCCATTTATGGTGCATTTCCCAGCCCTCTTTTTCACAAGCTGAGCTGCACATTGCTTCTATAGCGAAGGAGAGTGCTTGCCTGCCAGCCTGGTGATGTCACCATGAACACAAAGCACAGTTTGTGATTAGCAGCGGTTGGTTACTTTGTTGCCGTTGAAGGGATCATTTATTACCACGGCGGGGACAGAATTCCCCCTGGAGCTTGCCAACAACGAAATGTACAGCTGAGGTGAACTTCCGCCAGGGTACCAATCAGCCTAGATTGCTCTAAATAGCTCCCCCATGTACAAACATACTTGATTAAATGTCAGCGCGCATTACAAGTGGTGAGAGGAATGCCAAAGAGCGAGCCAGGCCAACGATTTATTACCAAATAATGTTGTGGACACAGTTGATTTTATTGACTTGCCAAACTGCACTCAGCTCACTGCTAGGATTTGATAGCCTAGTGTCCATGTAGGACATGTAACTAACACCCACTCACCCAGAGAACGTGGTACCACACAGAGGTGCCGCCGAAGTCTATGTGGAAGTCAGTGTAGCTGTTCTTAACCCCCATGAGGCAGTACTTCTGGACAAAGGGCTTGGGGAAGAATGAGTCATCTGGCCAGTAGTTCTCCACCCAGGACATGTTCTGAGCTACGTCAGGTACCACCACCTGATCTGCCATTCTGGGGGGGAGAGAGTGAGCGGTATGAGGGTCAAAAATCACAGTAAAAAGTGCTGAAATTGACTAAATAATGAGATCATTGATAATACGTAGTTTGATCACTTTTGTCATGAGCTGTACATAATGTATTGTTGAATGTTTGTGTTCATTCTTGTTTGTCTCTTGTGAATCATGACGAACTTGACAGCAGTCTGTGGATGCTCTTGGTTTCTGTTTGCGTGTCTTGTAAATAGCATTCATTTAAAATGTATCCATTTAAATGGAGAGAGAGTCTGCAATGGATTATTAGAAGTAGGACCAAATTACAGCTTACCTGGTATCAGAGAACTCCAGGCTGATAACGTTGAGCACCTTGGGCCGATGAGGCTTGTAGTAATACTTAATAAACTCTTTCAGCTTCATCTTGCTGTCTGCTTGCCTGGCCACGTCGATGACGTCAATGACTTTGTCACCGCCTGTGGACGACAAGCGAATGATGACCAAGCCGTCATATAGTGGAGCAGACAGCAAAACGTGGTATCAGTCTGCTCATGGAATCATCATCATTTTGAGTCTACAGTCTAACAGTTGCACCATTGAGCCAGATATACTACATCTGGTTAAGAGAAAGGACCATTCCTACTGAAGTGACAGACAACAGGGATAACCATTTTAAATGGGAGTCAGTGGGCGAGGGGGTCTGAACGCTGAAGCTCTCTGGCATTTCCATTTCTCTGTACAACTCCTAAGGGAGAGACCGGCACAGCCAATACACCATAGGAGTGGATGGAGTGGGGGCCGGGGGGTGAGGGCCAGACAATCTGTCCAGTCCATATGAGTCCCAGAGGTGGAGACTGGGGAAGGGGCCACTGTCTTTAATGGGTGTGAGGGTAAAAACCCACCAGCACTCACACAGCTGGGAGGCAGTGAATCAAACGACACAGTGAAAGCCGGGGAGAGAGAGGGCCGGAAACGGGGGCCTGTCGGCAGTGTGGGGACAGGACAGCTGGTGCTTGTGTGTGATCCTCCCACCACCAACCCACACACCCCTAATGTTCCCCAACCCCCTACACACCACACACACAGCGGGTCCAGCTGGACAGCGTCTGATGACAGTGAACAGCTGGAGTTAGGGTAGCTAGCCAAACAGAGAGAGCAGAACAGAGTGTGTGTTCGTTCTGTCAGTACCAGCCAACAAGCCCAAAACAGACCATAGTAAATACTCCACACTACACCTTTATATTGGCTGGTAGCACATGGTCAAACTATTCCTGTGTTTTAAGCAATGCACCGATACCTGGCATTCACTCCAGCTAGACCCTGTAGGGTCCTTCCAGACACAAACCTTTCACATGATATTTAGACTGAAAACTTCACCTACCTCCAACGAGGAACAACAACATTAAGTACTGGGAGGTGACAAATGCCAGGAGGTTTATCCTAAGCTGTCCGACCATAGTCTAGGCTTGGGTAACCCCAGGAGACAGCAAGTTCCAGGCCTGTCCCCCATTGTGTCCCATCTGTAAGGAGGTAGGTAACCTGATCCGGCTTGTGTTCTGTCTCCACCCAGTCACAACACCTGTGCTGCTTCCTATCAGAGCAGCCTGAGCATGGCAGAGGGTGGAATATGAACTTCCATGATAAAACACAAGCAGCTTAATGCTCAACAGAGCATGGCAGAGGGTGGAATATGAACTTCCATGATAAAACACAAGCAGCTTAATGCTCAACAGAGCATGGCAGAGGGTGGAATATGAACTTCCAGATGAAACACAAGCAGCTTAATGCATGAACTTCCATGATAAAACACAAGCAGCTTAGAGCATGTGGAATATGAACTTCCATGATAAAACACAAGCAATGCTCAACAGAGCATAATGGAATATGAACTCATGATAAAACAGAGCAATGCTCAACAGCAGAGAGGTGGAATATGAACTTCCATGATAAAACACAAGCAGCTTAATGCTCAACAGAGCATGGCAGAGGGTGGAATATGAACTCATGATAAAACACAAGAGCAATGCTCAACAGAGCAGAGAGGGTGGAATATGAACTTCCATGATAAAACACAAGCAGCTTAATGCTCAACAGAGCATGGCAGAGGGTGGAATATGAACTTCCATGATAAAACACACAGCTTAATGCTCAACAGAGCATGGCAGAGGGTGGAATGAACTTCCATGATAACAACAAGCAGCTTAATGCATGGCAGAGGGTGGAATATGAACTTCCATGATAAAACACAAGCAGCTTTGGGTTGCGTTGGGCATCCAGTCGGTCCAGATAGCTGTGGGTTAGTAATGGGCTTGTAATAGGAGCCTTGTGGTACCAGGCCTTTCTATTCTATAGAGAGCAGAGGTGGTCCTGTTGGGGGCTGAGGAAGACCTGCCCTCCCCTCCTGTAGGGCTTATTCAGCCATTGGGAGATGATTGATAAAGGGGCTAAATACCCTCTGAACCTGGCAACATTCTGAACCTGGCACCTGTTTGTTTGACGGACAGATGGCGTCCGCTCAACGTTAGGTGCTCATTATCTGACAGGGAATGCATTCATTAGCTCTTTTAATTATATTCTATTTCAAAGCAATAGGTGTAGGTAACATATGTCCTATCAAATGGGCATCCCGTGCAGTAGACAGGCAGTGGATGGGTTGGTGATCAGCCTTAGCTGTGCTACATGCTAAATGTAGCACAGCTACATTTACTACCCCACTTATTTACTTTGAGGATGTTTGCAAATAGACAGAGAAAATCTAGCCCAGGGTGCTTGAGCATGCCACGCCACACACACACACACACAGTACACACACACAGGACACTCTCTCTCTATGTCCTTACCGACAACTTGCTCCACATCTTTGACAGAAAAGGATGGTTGAGGCAGCCTGAGTCCCAGTCCCTCTATGTTGGACACAGCGATGGGGTACTGCCAGCCGTGGCTTTCCAGGTACTTCTGGGTCACCTGCTCCCCAGCCATCCACTGCAGGATCTCATCCCCACTGCAACACACACACACACACACACACACACACACACACACACACACACACACACACACACACACACACACACACACACACACACACACACACACACACACACACACACACACACACACACACACACAGGTTAATGGCCAATTCCTGTTGATATGTTCAACTCTATGTAAATGCCCAAGGAGAGAAATTAAGATCATAATACATGTTAAGTATTGTGACTAAAACAAAGATCACAGTCTTGTTCATAGAAACACGACTGCTGAGGAAACGTGTGTTGTCTGTGCAGGTGTGAGAGTGGGTCTAGCTTGGCAATAGAGTCCTCGGTGGTAGGTGTTCTGGGCTCCTACCTGGCAAAGGTCCTGTTCTGGAGCTCCTTGACAAACACAGAGGTGCCAGCCTGCACTGGCTTGGTGCCATCGTCCTGCTCGGTGTAGTCATGCCTGTGCCAGTTGTTGCGCTTTTTCACTGCAAGAGGAGAAACGCAGAACATCAGACTCACAGAAAGCCACAGCCTTCACTGGCCATGAAAACGATCACTATAGCCAGTGACAGACCGGAGACAAATTATTACTGTATTCAATTTTCTTCCCTTAAACCAACGGAGGCTTCTGAATTATGGATAATAGTCATTAGTCTTGATAATATATTTTCCCCGTTCCTCCCCTAGCAGAGGCCAAGGTGAGGGCTAGGACCAATTTAAGTCGAAGGATTACAGCCCCATTCAATTAGCCTGTTAATGTCTGGCCCCGGGCTCTGAGGTCAGGCTCCTAAATCAGACTGGAGACTGACGCTCTCCTGGGGACAGTCCATCAGCCATGGAGGGGGAGAAAGTGGGAGGGATGGAGAAAGGGAGGGAGAGTGAACAGGCACGAGGGATGGAACAAATAGACAGAGAAAAGAGGTGGAGAGAGAGACCGACTGAGCAAGAGAAGACAGAGAAAAGAGGTGGAGAGAGACCGACTGAGCAAGAGAAGACAGAGAAAAGAGGTGGAGAGAGAGACCGACTGAGCAAGAGAAGACAGAGAAAAGAGGTGGAGAGAGAGGCTGACTGAGCAAGAGAAGACAGAGAAAAGAGGTGGAGAGAGGCCGACTGAGCAAGAGAAGACAGAGAAAAGAGATGGAGAGAGAGGCCGACTGAGCAAGAGAAGACAGAGAAAAGAGGTGGAGAGAGACCGACTGAGCAAGAGAAGACAGAGAAAAGAGGTGGAGAGAGAGACCGACTGAGCAAGAGAAGACAGAGAAAAGAGGTGGAGAGAGAGGCTGACTGAGCAAGAGAAGACAGAGAAAAGAGGTGGAGAGAGGCCGACTGAGCAAGAGAAGACAGAGAAAAGAGATGGAGAGAGAGGCCGACTGAGCAAGAGAAGACAGAGAAAAGAGGTGGAGAGAGAGGCCGACTGAGCAAGAGAAGACAGAGAAAAGAGGTGGAGAGAGGCCGACTGAGCAAGAGAAGACAGAGAAAAGACAGAACGGACAAACAAAGAGACACACAAAAAACAGACTGGAATACTGACTCAAGGAGGGTCCGTGTTGGGGTTCACAGTTAGGACAGTGGTAAACGTCAATGTCCACCGCATGGTGCTCCTCCACCTGGACACAGCTGTGGGGAGACAGGAGACATCACTGTCAGTATAAAGAGACAGACAGGACCATGATAGCCTGGTCCCAATATGTGGTATCAAATTGACCATAGCAGTTGGCAAGTCAGTACAAACAAATCTGGGACCAGGCTAGCGCCATGGTGTTTCCAATAAATCAACAGGAGGACAGGAGACTGTTCTCTCCGGGATCATAACACCAGAGAAGATGTTGTGTAAACAGGCTCTCTCTCACTGATATCCCCATCCATGGTTCCAGGGCCCATGCTCTGGACAGCTTGAGGGATTGTGAGAGGGTGTTGTACACCAGGGAGTCAGTCCTACTTACATGATTTAAAGCCTTTGGGAAAAGGGGTCACATACAAGTTTCTCTCACTGGGTCATCCTTTGGGCCAGACTTGAGACTTACGAGAGACAGAAAAGATATCATGGTTTTTCTAAACTGACAGCCTGTTCTGACAGTCTGTGTAGCTGTGGATAGTGATTTATAGGAGGAGCAGAGAGAGGCAATAGAGAGGTTGAGGTAAACACAGATCCAGAAACACTACAGAGTGGTGATGTATAGGAGGAGCAGAGAGAGGTTGAGGTAAACACAGAGCCAGACTACAGAGTGGTGATGTATTGGAGGAGCAGAGAGAGGTTGAGGTAAACACAGATCCAGAAACACTACAGAGTGGTGATGTATAGGAGGAGCAGGGAGAGGTTGAGGTAAACACAGAGCCAGAAACACTACAGAGTGGTGATGTATTGGAGGAGCAGAGAGAGGTTGAGGTAAACACAGAGCCAGACTACAGAGTGGTGATGTATAGGAGGAGCAGGGAGAGGTTGAGGTAAACACAGAGACATAAACACTACAGAGTGTTGATGTATTGGAGGAGCAGGGAGAGGTTGAGGTAAACACAGATCCAGAAACACTACAGAGTGGTGATGTATAGGAGGAGCAGGGAGAGGTTGAGGTAAACACAGATCCAGAAACACTACAGAGTGGTGATGTATAGGAGGAGCAGAGAGGTTGAGGTAAACACAGATCCAGAAACACTACAGAGTGGTGATGTATAGGAGGAGCAGGGAGAGGTTGAGGTAAACACAGATCCAGAAACACTACAGAGTGGTGATGTATAGGAGGAGCAGAGAGGTTGAGGTAAACATAAGCCAGACTACAGAGTGGTGATGTATTGGAGGAGCAGAGAGAGGTTGAGGTAAACACAGTTCCAGAAACAATACAGAGTGGTGATGTATAGGAGGAGCAGGGAGAGGTTGAGGTAAACACAGAGTCAGACTACAGAGTGGTGATGTATAGGAGGAGCAGAGAGGTTGAGGTAAACACAGAGCCAGAAACACTACAGAGTGGTGATCTATAGGAGGAGCAGGGAGAGGTTGAGGTAAACACAGAGCCAGAAACACTACAGAGTGGTGATGTATAGGAGGAGCAGAGAGAGGTTGAGGTAAACACAGATCCAGAAACACTACAGAGTGGTGATGTATAGGAGGAGCAGAGAGAGGTTGAGGTAAACACAGATCCAGAAACACTACAGAGTGGTGATGTATAGGAGGAGCAGGGAGAGGTTGAGGTAAACACAGAGTCAGACTACAGAGTGGTGATGTATTGGAGGAGCAGAGAGAGGTTGAGGTAAACACAGATCCAGAAACACTACAGAGTGGTGATGTATAGGAGGAGCAGGGAGAGGTTGAGGTAAACACAGAGTCAGACTACAGAGTGGTGATGTATTGGAGGAGCAGAGAGAGGTTGAGGTAAACACAGAGACATAAACACTACAGAGTGGTGATGTATAGGAGGAGCAGGGAGAGGTTGAGGTAAACACAGAGCCAGAAACACTACAGAGTGGTGATGTGTTGGAGGAGCAGAGAGAGGTTGAGGTAAACACAGATCCAGAAACACTACAGAGTGGTGATGTATAGGAGGAGCAGAGAGAGGTTGAGGTAAACACAGATCCAGAAACACTACAGAGTGGTGATGTATAGGAGGAGCAGGGAGAGGTTGAGGTAAACACAGAGCCAGACTACAGAGTGGTGATGTATAGGAGGAGCAGAGAGAGGTTGAGGTAAACACAGATCCAGAAACACTACAGAGTGGTGATGTATAGGAGGAGCAGAGAGAGGTTGAGGTAAACACAGATCCAGAAACACTACAGAGTGGTGATGTATAGGAGGAGCAGGGAGAGGTTGAGGTAAACACAGAGTCAGACTACAGAGTGGTGATGTATTGGAGGAGCAGAGAGAGGTTTAGGTAAACACAGATCCAGAAACACTATCATTATCTCCTATCATTGCTATGCAGACGACACACAATTAATCTTCTCCTTTCCCCCTTCTGATGACCAGGTGGTGAATCGCATCTCTGCATGTCTGGCAGACATATCAGTGTGGATGACGGATCACCACCTCAAGCTGAACTTCGGCAAGACGGAGCTGCTCTTCCTCCCGGGGAAGGACTGCCCGTTCCATGATCTCGCCATCACGGTTGACAACTCCATTGTGTCCTCCTCCCAGAGTGCTAAGAACCTTGGCGTGATCCTGGACAACACCCTGTCGTTCTCAACTAACATCAAGGCGGTGGCCCGTTCCTGTAGGTTCATGCTCTACAACATCCGCAGAGTACGACCCTGCCTCACACAGGAAGCGGCGCAGGTCCTAATCCAGGCACTTGTCATCTCCCGTCTGGATTACTGCAACTCGCTGTTGGCTGGGCTCCCTGCCTGTGCCATTAAACCCCTACAACTCATCCAGAACGCCGCAGCCCGTCTAGTGTTCAACCTTCCCAAGTTCTCTCACGTCACCCCGCTCCTCCGCTCTCTCCACTGGCTTCCAGTTGAAGCTCGCATCCGCTACAAGGCCATGGTGCTTGCCTACGGAGCTGTGAGGGGAACGGCACCTCTGTACCTCCAGGCTCTGGTCAGGCCCTACACCCAAATAAGGGCACTGCGTTCATCCACCTCTGGCCTGCTCGCCTCCCTACCCCTGAGGAAGTACAGTTCCCGCTCAGCCCAGTCAAAACTGTTCGCTGCTCTGGCTCCCCAATGGTGGAACAAACTCCCTCACGACGCCAGGACAGCGGAGTCAATCACCACCTTCCGGAGACACCTGAAACCCCACCTCTTTAAGGAATACCTAGGATAGGATAAAGTAATCCTTCCCACCCCCCTTAAAATATTTAGATGCACTATTGTAAAGTGGTTGTTCCACTGGATGTCATAAGGTGAATGCACCAATTTTTAAGTCGCTCTGGATAAGAGCATCTGCTAAATGACTTAAATGTAATGTAAATGTAAACACAGATCCAGAAACACTACAGAATGGTGATGTATAGGAGGAGCAGGGAGAGGTTGAGGTAAACACAGATCCAGAAACACTACAGAGTGGTGATGTATAGGAGGAGCAGGGAGAGGTTGAGGTAAACACAGAGCCAGAAACACTACAGAGTGG
Source organism: Oncorhynchus gorbuscha (assembly GCF_021184085.1). Taxonomy (NCBI): domain Eukaryota; kingdom Metazoa; phylum Chordata; class Actinopteri; order Salmoniformes; family Salmonidae; genus Oncorhynchus; species Oncorhynchus gorbuscha. The sequence goes on along the minus strand of NC_060186.1, from coordinate 12,017,177 downwards.
TGATGTATAGGAGGAGCAGAGAGAGGTTGAGGTAAACACAGAGCCAGACTACAGAGTGGTGATGTATAGGAGGAGCAGGGAGAGGTTGAGGTAAACACAGAGCCAGAAACACTACAGAGTGGTGATGTATAGGAGGAGCAGGGAGAGGTTGAGGTAAACACAGAGCCAGAAACACTACAGAGTGGTGATGTATAGGAGGAGCAGGGAGAGGTTGAGGTAAACACAGAGCCAGAAACACTACAGAGTGGTGATGTATAGGAGGAGCAGGGAGAGGTTGAGGTAAACACAGAGCCAGACTACAGAGTGGTGATGTATAGGAGGAGCAGGGAGAGGTTGAGGTAAACACAGAGCCAGAAACACTACAGAGTGGTGATGTATTGGAGGAGCAGGGAGAAGTTGAGGTAAACACAGATCCAGAAACACTACAGAGTGGTGATGTATAGGAGGAGCAGAGAGAGGTTGAGGTAAACACAGAGCCAGAAACACTTGGTGATGTATTGGAGGAGCAGGGAGAAGTAAAACACAGATCCAGAAACACTACAGAGTGGTGATGTATAGGAGGAGCAGAGAGGTTGAGGTAAACACAGATCCAGAAACACTACAGAGTGGTGATGTATAGGAGGAGCAGGGAGAGGTTGAGGTAAACACAGATCCAGAAACACTACAGAGTGGTGATGTATAGGAGGAGCAGGGAGAGGTTGAGGTAAACACAGATCCAGAAACACTACAGAGTGGTGATGTATAGGAGGAGCAGGGAGAGGTTGAGGTAAACACAGAGCCAGACTACAGAGTGGTGATGTATTGGAGGAGCAGAGAGAGGTTGAGGTAAACACAGAGCCAGACTACAGAGCAGTGTATGTGGGAGACGACCTTTTGGTCCCTCATTTTTTAAAGGAGGTACGAAGTCAAGCAACCTTGAAGTTGGGAGGCGATCGGTTTCATTTGTCTGGAAGACAGGGGTGTTAGGGCAAGGAATTAGTTAGTTAGGGCAAGGAGTTGTTCCCTAGGCCCTAACAATAACCTCTAGACCATTCTGGGCCAGATCTTTCCTATTGGCTATTTACAGACTGGGAATCACAACCATGCGTTTGTCTCAGTATCTCACTGAACTGCTGCCCACCGATGCATGGAGAAGGGGAGAAAAACGGCAGGCAACATTTGTGTGTCACTGGGGTATGGGAGGAATCTAAGACAGCACTTTAAAGAGCTTCTTCTCAAGTAAACAGAAAGATAGCCAATTTAAGCTCAACTTTAGTTTCAGCTGACAAGAGCATAAAGAGAAATGTGGACTAATATATTTTGCTGCTCTGACATGGAAGATTACGTAGCAGAAAACACAAAGTTCCTATTTCTTCATAGCGACAATCTGTTTCATTGTGAAAATACAAACAAACGGAGTTTCCCTAGTAGCTCGTTTCAGAGGCTTGAGAGTTCATAATGATGGCAACAACTTAGCGAATCTCAAGCAATTCCACCTTCTTCCTGCTCTGCAGTCTTCCTCTCATTCAAATCTCCCTGCTCTGTGACTGGTCTTCAGTGGGTACATTTAAATGAGTTCCTGCTCTCTGAAGTTGGGAGTGAAAAAGTGGAATTCCTTTCAGTGTGAAAGCAGAAAACACTGGGGGACTTGCTTAGGGCGGTAAATGACAGCCATTAAAGTTCCATCTCCCTCCCTCAGGGTCCTGGAGTTAGCCTGGGGGCTAGGAGCTGTGTGAAGATGTAGTAAAGGTTTCAATAGCAGAAAATACAACTATTTTCACAGAGGGCCTGTCTAGGAGTGGATACAGTTCTCACCAGCCACTATCAGCGTTGATCAGAGTGGAAATTGTAAAGGGAATCAAAGGCCAGCGGGAAGCGGCGTCACACCTGAACTTTCTCTGGTGGTGCATTGCTGCTGGTTAAGTCTCCTTAGCAATGGTGTTGTTGTTCAGCAGCTCACACTCTCACTAACTGCAGAGCCAAGCCTGAAGCCGTAACAGGTTGGGACTGGGAGTAATAACAGAGGTAAGCAAGAGAACCTTGCCTGATTTTAGGTAGGAATAAGACTTTAAAAAATGTATTATACATTTTTTGGGGTACTTTATACCCCTTTTTCTCCCTAATTGTGTGGTATCCAATTGGTAGTTACAGTCTTGTCCCATCGCTGCAACTCCCGTACGGACTCGGGAGAGGTGAAGGTCGAGAGCCAAACACAACCCCGCCAAGCCGCACTGCTTCTAGACACACTGCTCGCTTAACCCGGAAGCCAGTCGCACCAATGTGTCGGAGGAAACACCGTCCAACTGGCGACAGTGTCAGCGTGCATGTTCCCAGCCAACCACAGGAGTCGCTAGAGCGCGATGGGACAAGGACTAGCTGGCCCGGCCAAACCCTCCCCTAACCTGGACAATTGTGTGCCGTCTCATGGGTCTCAGTACGGGGCCGGCTGCAACACAGCCCAGGATTGAACCCGGATCTAGCACTGCGATGCAGTGCCTTAGACCGCTGCAGCACTCGGTAGGCCGTTAAGAGTTTTTCTTGGTCAAGTAAAGTCATTGGAAAAAACTCAGGGCCCCATTTATAGAAGATCCAATGCTATAAACACCTTCGGTGTCCCAACCCTACAGAGTGACCTCAACAGTCCACCTCCACTCACTTCCTACATCAGCAGCCAAGACAGAGTACAATGCAGCAGTGGGCTGGAATCTGGTCTCCTGAGGTTGCTCAGTGGCCTTGTTGGGGAGACTAGAATGAGTCACAGTGCCAATTATGTCACCCCGGGCCTGACATGAATTCTCCTGCCTCTCTGTCAGGGTGGGACATGCTAGAACGAGCGCGACAGAGTGAGCGTGTGGCTGAGGGATTGAGGCGAGCCAAGTTGACCTCCAACACCTTCTCCTCTGCCTGGTCATCATGTGTAACACCAGCGCAGCGCGGGCCGGCACGGGGGGAAGCAGGGCACTGTGCCACCAGACTGATGCTGTTTCTTCCCTTGCGCAGTTATGACGGGTTGGGTGAGTCACTTGGAAACTGGAAGGCTGGGGAGTGTTGATGATGATGATGCAACTTGTGAAGCTAGTTATCCTTGACTCCTCGAACTCAAATCAATCTCACTCTTTAAAAACTACTGAGGCCGCCCCATCGAAGACAACAAAACTATAAATCTGGCTTATTTAAGAGCTGTGTGGAAGACAAAACATTGGTATTTAGTGTATAGTAATAAATCAAGTGACATCAGCCCTGGGGGAAATAAAGCCCAATATGGGTATGTGTTGGTCTGTCACTGTCTCACCACTCTCCCAGAAACAATGCCAGCCCCCTGCCAATGGTGAGCAGACACCAGCATAGCAGCATGAGGTCAAACCAAAGAGAAAGATTGAGGACTCATCTTTTTATCTGTGCCATTAAAGCATCTGTAACAGCGTGGGCATCACCAGAGGCTATTTTCTTCTTCATTGGCTGATTACTCCCAACTCATAGGAATCCATACCCAGTTGACTGCTTTAAAATTGTGGAAGCCCTCAATAGCAAAGTCCATGCTAAAATGGGTTATATCTCCATCCATCTCTATGGGTCAAACATCCTGTCCTGAATCATGAGAGCTGTCAACTCTCCTACCGCCATCAGCTCCTATCCCTCTACATCCTCTGTTGTGGAGCTGCCTGCCTTCCTGTGTGACTGGGGTTATTCATTAGTCTATGTACTGTGAGGGCTTCATTGTGTCTCAATGATCAGCCGAGACACACAAAGGGTTGTAGGCGGGCTCAGCCATTACGTTAAGCACTTAATAACCCCCCTGCATAGGGCTCCAACCCGCCTACATTAGAGAACTGGCAGATAGCTAATGGGGGAGAGGATGGGAGATGGGGAGGGTAGTTAAACACACCTGCTTGGGTTCATTTAGACCCAAAGGGCACCTGACTCCTGCCTTTCCAAAGACTAAATGGGCATAAAAATTTGAACCCTCACAGAGAAAGGGAAAGGATACCCATCATATCAATGGGGTACAATGCACTGATGAAGGGCCTTCGTACACAACAACCTCTCTCCACCATTAACCCACATCACTAAGCTTCTACAGACAGCTTAGGGTAGAAGGACTTCTCTGTTGGCAGCTGGAAAACAAAAGAGGATTGCTGCTTTGTTGTTTATGGGGCATAGCAGTCCCCCGGGGAGGGAGTGGAACAACTTCATTGTTTATGGTGCAGGTTGCATTGCCTTGAGGTTCTCATGTTGAACTGAGTAGTTTCTTCTAAGGTGGTGGGGGACTGGGTTTGTGTCTTCTCACACATGCTCTCAACATAGGCCTATGTCTTTTAGTGAGCCTCATACACATGGGCCATACACAGTCTTTGCCTCTCTCACTATAGTCAACACATGATTACACTGCCTGACAAACTGGATTGGTCCTTAGTGCAGCAGAGCTTACTCTAATATTCAAGCATGATACAGTTACATTTACATTTAACATTTAAGTCATTTAGCAGACGCTCTTATCCAGAGCGACTTACAAAGTCGGAAGTTTACATACACCTTAGCCAAATACATTTAAAATCTGTTTTTCACAATTCCTGACATGTAATCCTAGTAAAAATTCCCTGTCTTAGGTCAGTTAGGATCACCACTTTATTTTAAGAATGTGAAATGTCAGAATAATAGTACAGAGAATGATTTATTTCAGCTTTTACTTCTTTCATCACATTCCCAGAAGTTAACATACACTCAATTAGTATTTGGTAGCATTGCCTTCAAATTGTTTAACTTGTGCCAAACGTATTGGGTAGCCTTCCACAAGCTTCTCACAATAAGTTGGGTGAATTTTGGCCCATTCCTCCTGACAGAGCTGGTGTAACTGAGTCAGGTTTGTAAGTCTCCTTGCTCACACATGCTTTTTCAGTTCTGCACACACATTTTATACGGGATTGAGGTCAGGGCTTTGTGATGGCCACTCCAATACCTTGGTCATTAAGGCCATTAGTGCCTCTTTGCTTGACATGATGGGGAAATCAAAATAAATCTGCAAAGACCTCATAAAAAAAATTAGAGACCTCCACAAGTGTGGTTCATCCTTGGGAGCAATTTCCAAATGCCTGAACGTACCACGTTCCTCTATACAAACAATAGTATGCAAGTATGAACACCATGGGACCACGCAGCCGCCATACCGCTCAGGAAGGAGACACGTTCTGTCTCCTAGAGATGAACGTATTTCGGTGCGAAAAGTGCAAATCAATCCCAGAACAACTACTAACGACCTTGTGAAGATGCTGGAGGAAACAGGTACAAAGTATCTATATCCACAGTAAAAATTAGTCCTATGTCGCCATAACCTGAAAGTTCCCTCAGCAAGGAAGAAGCCACTGCTCCAAAACCACTATAAAAAAAGAGACTAGAGTTTGCAACTGCACATGGAGGCAAAGATCGTACTTTTTGGAGAAATGTCCTCTGGTCTGATGAAACAAAAATAGAACTGTTTGGCCATAATGTCCATCGTTACGTTTGGAGGAAAAAGGGGGAAGTTTGCAAGCCACAGAACACCATCCCAACCGTGAAGCACGGGGGTGGCAGCATCATGTTGTGGGGGTGCTTTGCTGCAGGACGGACTGGTGCACTTCACAAAATAGATGGCATCATGAGGGAGGAAAATTATGTGGATACATTGAAGCAACATGTCAAGACATCAGTCAGGAAGTTAAAGCTTGGTTGAAAATGGGTCTTCCACCTCCCGGGTGGCGCAGTGGTCTAGGGCACTGCATCGCAGTGCTAGCTGTGCCACCAGAGACTCTGGGTTTGCGCCCAGGCTCTGTAGCAGCCTGCCGCGACCGGGAGGTCCGTGGGGCGACGCACAATTGGCTTAGCGTCGTCCGGGTTAGGGAGGGTTTGGCCGGTAGGGATATCCTTGTCTCATCGCGCACTAGCGACTCCTGTGGCGTGCCGACTCCTGTGGCGCATTGCACGCTAACCAGGTCGCCAGGTGCACGGGGTTTCCTCCAACACATTGGTGCGGCTGGCTTCCGGGTTGGATGCGCGCTGTGTTAAGAAGCAGTGCGGCTTGGTTGGGTTGTGTATCGGAGGACGCATGACTTTCAACCTTCGTCTCTCCCGAGCCCGTACGGGAGTTGTAGCGATGAGACAAGATAGTAACTACTAACAATTGGATACCACGAAATTGGGGAGAAAAAGGGGTAAAATTCAACAAAAAGAAATAAAAAGAAAATGGGTCTTCCAAATGGACAATGACCCCAAGCAGATTTCCAAAGTTGTGGCAAAATGGCTTAAGGACCACAAAGTCACGGTATTGGAGTGGCCATCACAAAGCCCTGACCTCAATCCCGTAGAAAATGTGTGGACAGAACTGAAAAATCATGTGCGAGCAAGGAGGCCTACAAACCTGACTCAGTTACACCAGCTCTGTCAGGAGGAATGGGCCAAAATTCACCCACCTTATTGTGGGAAGCTTGTGGAAAGCTACCCAAAACATTTGACCCAAGTTAAACAAGCAATGCTACCAAATACTAACTAAAGTGTAATGTAAACTTCTGACCCAATTGGAATGTGATAAAATAATAAAAGCTGAAATAAATAATTCTCTCTACTATTTTTATGACATTTCACATTCTTAAAATAAAGTGGTGATCCTAACTGACCTAAAACAGGGATTTTTTACTTGGATTATATGTCAGTAATTGTGAAAAACGAGTTTAAATGTATGTAAACTTCCGACTTCAACTGTTCATCCACAGCTACACCTCCAATAGGCTAATTTACATAATTTGAGTCAATCAGAAGCTTCTAAAACCATGACATCATTTTCTGGAATTTTCAAAGCTGTTTAAAAACACAGTCAACTTAGTGTATGTAAACTTCTGACCCACTGGAATTGTGATACAGTGAATTATAAGTGAAATAATATGTATAAACAATTGTTGGAAAAATGACTTGCACAAAGTAGATGTCCTAACCGACTTTCCAAAACTATAGTTTGTTAACAGGACATTTGTGGAGTGGTTGAAAAACAAGTTAAATGACTCCAACCTAAGTGTATGTAAACTTCCGACTTCAACTGTATGTAGGCAAAGTAGGTGTCATCATCATTAGCAGAACAACTAATATCCTGTGACTCTAAACGACTGGAAATCAATACATGATGCTGTTGACCTCCTAATCAGCATTGATCAATCTGAGAGTACTGTCATTAGCATACCCCAGAGACAAGACCCCACAGAGTCCCACTAATGAATGTAAACATGACACTAACCATCATCTGAGGTCTGTCACACACACTAAAAACACAAGATCTCCCACAACATTCAAATTCTCTCACAACATTCAGGAGGAGGACAGGGGGAGAGCATCCATCTCTCTTCAGTCTTTTCCCCTGGCTGAGAGTGTAGGGCATAATGATGGATGATACATTGAAGTTGCCTCTGTGGAGCTACCATCAATCATTCCCCTGTGTCCCATCCAGTCTCTGCTGTCTCACCACTACCACACACTCTACCAGAACCAGACATGAACTGGGAGTCACACCCACACAGCCTGGAGAGAGATGCAGGTCTGTGGGCTGCAACGTGAGCCACTGACGCCATACGGGGTTTGTTGTCGTAATGCAATGTCTCAGCAGAGTGCCATCTCCATAGTCTCAGCAGAGTGCCATCTCCATTGTCTCAGCAGAGTGCCATCTCCATTGTCTCAGCAGAGTGCCATCTCCATAGTCTCAGCAGAGTGCCATCTCCATAGTCTCAGCAGAGTGCCATCTCCATAGTCTCAGCAGAGTGCCATCTCCATAGTCTCAGCAGAGTGCCATCTCCATAGTCTCAGCAGAGTGGGGCGGCAGGGTAGCCTAGTGGTTAGAGCATTGGACTAGTAACCGAAAGGTTGCAAGTTCAAATCCCCGAGCTGACAAGGTACAAATCTGTTGTTCTGCCCTTGGACAGGCAGTTGACCCACTGTTCCTAGGCCGTCATTGAAAATAAGAATTTGTTCTTAACTGACTTGCCTAGTAAAATAAAGGTAAAATAAATAAGTGCCATCTCCATAGTCTCAGCAGAAGCATCCGCAGCACACGTCTGCTCAGTGGATGTCAGGCTCTTTTACGGCACAGGCCCTATGAACTGTAGTGTAGTGTGTTAGGCCATTAGGAAACTAGCAGTGCACTATTTCTGTCTTATCCCCCTTACCTGATCCATAGCCTACACCTTATAAACAACACAGAGCAGTAGTGTAGTGTGTTAGGCCATTAGGAAACTAGCAGGGCACTATTTCTGTCTTATCCCCCTTACCTGGTCCATAGCCTACACCTTATAAACAACACAGAGCTGGTTGGCTCCTCTACCTAGTTCCGTTTGGGAGCCGTAAACCATACTTGTGTATACGAGTATCCAGGGTTCAGTCACTGGTGAGAGAAAACAGATTCCTTCCCGGCCAGGCAGCTTGTCACAACCCCGGCTCACACTTGTGGAAGTATGGTGGTGTGCCGACAAGCGGGCACCAGGATTCTGGTGCAGGCATGGCAGCTTCTCTGCTTTCCACTACGTTTGCATACCATCCACAGCCAGAGGCATGCCACTTCCTTCTGGCGAGCCTGATGGGAAAGATTGGTAGAGAACCCACTGGTTTTGGAGCAGAGCAGTGTGTACATACATGTGTTATTAGTCAATGGGGAAGCTCCAAAGTTTGTTCCTCTTCTTTTGGCACATGACAGACTGAGTTCCCTGGCTCAGGCATCCCATCATTCTGGGCGTTGAGTTCTTGGCAGTCTACAGAGTGTAGTTACGCAATAGCTTTGTAATATCCACACAAGCTAAACTGTTATTGTATTCATATTAGTTGTCTTTAATTTTCTCCTCAATACTCCTTTCTTCCACTAGGGGTATAACACATGTGCCTATTTTCGGTGAGAGGGGGGATTTAAATACCCAACCTCGAGCTGTCAATCAAAAGCTCAAAAACAATCATATTTTCTCATCTTAGGTTTTTGGCCACTAAATAGTTAGGGATAAAAATAAATAAAATAAGGTCAAATGAGGACACTCACTCAAATAGTAGGATTTGTGTAGTTTACCCCTAAAATGTTGATCATGCAAGAGGTCACTTGGCTAGTGGAGGTCACTTGGCTAGTGAAGTGATGCCACCAAAAATGTGCCAGAGATTGATGTTACATTTCAATCGAATTCACAAAAGCGCGTGGCCTAAATTCTCAACTAGGAAAGTCTATTAGGGTCAGGTCAGGTTGTCACATGCACCAGCATAGTCTGATTAATCAGGCTGTAACACACAATTATTGTATATTAGAGGCTGATTAAGCTTACTAGCATTAACCCGACTCAATAGTAAAGGATGACAAGCTGGATTAAAATCAGAACCCACGCCTTTAATCGATAACGAGGCAACTTTGTTCTCAACTCAATTGGATAGGCGAAGCCTATAGGCTTCTTTCAACAGACCAAATGTTTAAAGGGCTGGCTTTGATCACCGTGATTGACAGCTCGTCACACACAAGCTTAGCTGGCAAGCTAACGGTAGCAAACTGGTAACGTTAGGCTAATTTCTTTTCACAAACTGCTTTCGGCTATTTAAACCTCCAACACGCACGATTAATAGCCCAATAAGTAGAGTAAAATACTAACTCACAATATGTATAATGGAAATAAAAACACACTGGCTCGGTTTACTATTTTGTAAAGTTTAGCTAGCTCGAGGTGCCAATAGTGTGAGAGACCCGGTTACACACAAATAGCAGTCACAACTGCAAGACAATCCTCGCTTACTCCCAAGCACCTGCTGTTCGTTTATTCGGTTAAATCGATTGCATGTGTCGAGGAAGGTGTCATCTCCATACCTGCCATGAAACCAGTCGTTACAGAGGTCGCATTCGATCATGAACCGGCTCACATCGTAAGACTGCCGGCAGACACAGTACAGCGGGGCCGCCGCCATCTTCCTACTGTCCCCAAACAACGCAGGAATAAAGTGGGGCGGGGATTTGGTTGGGTACGCGGAAAGAGTCGAGGGGAAACCCGATCATATGCGAAAGAAAGCATGGGAAAGCCATTGGGGCAAGCCTATCTCTGACGTCAATTTCCAAATGATTTATTTTCATCTAGTTACACAGTGTAATAGCAAATACCTATACTTATAACATTGTGAATGATGTAAATAGTTGTTTTTTGTTTAACTCGACAGTGATCGTTGACCTATAAACAACACTGATATGATGCAAACTGACACAACTTGGTCAAAGTGCCCAAGGCTGCACTCAGCAGGAAAAGCACTGCCATTGGTTTGGACTCATGTGGCCTGGTTCAGAATACAGGAAGCGTGATCAACACAACAAAATGCTCTCCCTGCCTGGTATTTCTCACCGAGCGTTTGTGACGTGCTTTACGTGCTTTGTGGGCAGGGAATAGCAATAGGACTGCCGACCCGTTTGATCTGTGTGAGCTGACAGTGCCCATCCCCCCCATAAACCCATCTGTGCAGCTCTGCATAGTCAAGTAGGCTTAATGCATGCAGGGCATGCGGCACCGTGACTGCACCTATGGAAACAAAATGCTAAATGCTAAATGACTTAAATGTAAATGTAATGTAAATGAAACATGCAGTTATTTGCTGACTTTGGCATGTGCCTGATACTGTATTTATACTAGAAAACCATTTATGAAGCCATCCTAAGGAGAGACAATGATGCTATTTAGAAGTGGATATTTAATAAACATGCCAATAATTGTCGAATTTTAACGTGTAAGTGTAACTGAGGTTGAATGTTTAAATAGTCTTACTACAGCTTGATTTGAGGGTGTTGCGGGGTGCTTAGGTCAAAGCCCATCAGTCATGATGGTGTGGATATGGCCTGGGGCATTCCCTGAGGTTTCATGACAGCTCCCCGTGGGGAACCACGCTGCTTTAATGAGCTGTTGTTACCATAGTCGGCGTGTCTGAATAAGCATCAGCCAGGCAGGATACTTCGCCTGCATTGGTCTATTTGAGCAGAATCGCATTAGTGGAAACCAAGACTGTTCTCAGGGCAGGGCTGGTTGTGATTAGATATGTTCTACTTGCGCCAGGGAGAATTTTAGCTAACCCTAGCCCCAATTCTCATAACCTACTGATGTGAGCTGTGCATGAGCCCAACAATGCCTCTTAATTAATTATAAAGTCTAAACAGCTGGGGTTACTTCAGTTGAAGAAGCAGTGTGTGTGCCAACATGCAGTCAGAGCAGGCCAATTATAAGGGATGAAAATATGTTCAAATAGAAAACGGAATTGCAATGTATACTTAATGTGTATGTTTAAAGTGAAAGGTATGTTGTAAAAACATTATCACACTAATATACTGTGCAATGATATAGCTAGGTCTAAAATAGTGAAGCTAATACAAACAGTTATCATCCTGTAAACATAAAATAGTTTTGAACTTGATAAATTGATGCAAAATTTGGACTAATGTCCTACACTTTAGGGAACAAGCTTTGAAAGAAGACAAAGAATGCGGCGTGAGAGTATTTTCACGGACTCGAGCGCCATCTGGTGCACAATGCGTAAAAATACAACATATTTAGAGCCATTCGCGAGCTCGTCGACAGGTGGCGCTAATGGAAAATGACCATTGACAGTTCCTATCGCCTAACGGGTGGTCGTGTTGCTAAGACAAGACAGCACCCCGTAAAGGACGCTAGAAGCTAACAAACGTATTATTTCATTAGTTATAATGTTATGAATTGATATCTGCTTTGCAATCAATTTACTGGAGTATAGACGCATGAAACCGAGGTAAGAAGAGACAATGATGAATGAATGGTTCTCACAGACAGCCATGAGCATCTTTGCTCATTTGTAGCTTTCGTTGGTGATGCTGGTGTTGTTATGTGGCTCTATGATGTTTACTATCACTAGCCATTCTAGGAACACTATATAGCCTATTGACGTTGGTGGGCTATTTCAGTTGTTTTGCATAGATGACGTTATTGGCGGTAGTGCTGAGCGATTGTTTTTTGAGATCGGTTCGATTTTGGTTCATTATTAAAAAATAATCACGGTTTTCGATTTCGACTTTGGATTAAATGCAGTAATAACACAGAATAAAACAATAAATGTACTGTGATGATGGTAGTGACTGCCCATTACCGCTATCACCTATTAACCATCATATTCACATTCATGTATTTCCGTTGTTTATATTCGTTTTTTAAAATTTGATGACTATTATTTAATTCCAAGACATCATCTCATCGTTATAGAGCTGTCTGACAAAATCACAATTTTGTAGTTCTTCAAAGTAAATAAGGCATACTTTTATGACTATTGAAGACCAACTATCAATCACTTAGATCATGTATTTTCAGCTAGAGCTACCTGGCCAAGCAACAGCTGCTCTCAATAGAGGTGTCATAAAACCCATAAAACCTAGCCATCAAAAGTGACCTTGTCCTAGAGAGATTTAAACGGTTAACAAAACGTCACGCCAGGCACGGTAAGCCTACACGAAACAGACATTATTTTAAGTGTGTCTAAAATCCCCTATGGGAAAAATGAATGCTGAAAAAAATGAATGGAACCATTTCTTTGTTTGACCACTAAGGATTTATGACTCACACTGTGGTACTTTATATCCATCCCCTCCTGGTCATGCATTCTTGTATCTTCCGTAGCAGGTGTAAAAAAAGAAACGGACCTGACAGGTAGATGCGAAATGGATTATGGTCATTGTAGTTCATTACCATGCTTTATGCACTAAACTATGTAGAATATTGGCCCGTTGGAAACTACAACACCCTACTACATTGCACAGTTCAGGCTGGATCTCATTTCTCTTCAGAGAAACTGTGCAATGTGCACATTGAACTCACAGAAAAACATTTATAATTAGTTGTTTAAAAACTGAAAAGGCCTAGCCAGGTATGACCGATGTGTGCAGCGATGGTGGCAACCTGCATATTGTTTTATTCCTATATTACACAGATTAGAATAAAAAATATATAATGGACTATTCTGTATGATTTCACTTTCCCAGGTTAGGTGTATGAAGGGAGGACGTGGAGAGTGGTCCTGAAGAAAGCCCTGAGTCTGGTTAAGGAGCTGGATGCCTTCCCCAAGGTCCCAGAGAGCTACAGTGCCTTGCGAAAGTATTCGGCCCCGTTGAACTTTGCGACCTTTTGCCACATGTCAGGCTTCAAACAAAGATACAAAACTGTATTTTTTTGTGAAGAATCAACAACAAGTGGGACACAATCATGAATTGGAACGACATTTATTGGATATTTCAAACTTTTTTAACAAATCAAAAACTGAATAATTGGGCGTGCAAAATTATTCAGCCCCTTTACTTTCAGTGCAGCAAACTCTCTCCAGAAGTTCAGTGAGGATCTCTGAATGATCCAAATGTTGACCTAAATGACTAATGATGATAAATACAATCCACCTGTGTGTAATCAAGTCTCCGTATAAATGCACCTGCACTGTGATATTCTCAGAGGTCTGTTAAAAGCGCAGAGAGCATCATGAAGAACAAGGAACACACCGGCAGGTCCGAGATACTGTTGTGAAGAAGTTTAAAGCCGGATTTGGATACAAAAATATTTCCCAAGCTTTAAACATCCCAAGGAGCACTATGCAAGCGATAATATTGAAATGGAAGGAGTATCAGACCACTGCAAATCTACCAAGACCTGGCAGTCTGTTACGCACGCCTCTATGAAGAGGGAACGCAACACCCTGCTACAACTAAACTCTCAGTGAAGTGAAAAAGGTCTGGACTGTAGGTTCAAGTAAGGATGACAACAGGCTGAATGTGGTACCGCTTACAAGGACTTTATTCCTTTTACACGGTAATATGGGGAAAAGGGGCTGGACGGAACCAAAGAAAGTAAATCTCAAAGCCCCCCCCCATCTTACCTGCCTACCCACAACTTACCTAATTTAGCACCACCTGGTGCTCTAACCAAATTACAGGGGGTGGTCCGCCCAGGTCTTACCTAGTGTGCCTAGACAGCGAATATGCTACGGGTATATGTATGCCCGCGGGCCTCTTGCCTAAGCACTCCCTAGGTGCCTTCCCCTTCCCCCCTGGGAACAAATGAAACAGAATATTAAACCATTTTCACAAACAAACTAAGAAACAAAGGATCTGAGCAACAAACTCACTAAACATACCAACTCTCAACAATGAACTCCCAGCAAAATCTCTAGCAAAATATCTGCAATCTCCTCCCAGCAAAACTCTCTAGCAAATCTACTTCCAGCAAAAAATTCTCTCTCCTGAACAGAACACTGGCTTTTATATAGTTTCAGATTGAATGGGTAATTGGAGACAGCTGTCTTGACGAGGGGGCGGGGTCAGCTCTCCAATTAGCCCTGGAGTCGACCAATCAGCTGCTTGAAGGATTTCAGGAAGCCATTTCCTAAAATAAACACATGCAAACATCCAAACTACAACACATAAACTGGGGAACATAACACCGTCCCTCTAAACTTTCAGCTCATACAAGGAGAAGACTGATCAGAGATGCAGCCAAGAGGCCCATGATCACTCTGGATGAACTGCAGAGATCTACAGCTAAGGTGGGAGACTCTGTCCAAAGGACAACAATCAGTCGTATATTGCACAAATCTGGACTTTATGGAAGAGTGGCAAGAAGAAAGCCATTTCTTAAAGATATCCATAAAAAGTGTCATTTAAAGTTTGCCACAAGCCACCTGGGAGACACACCAAACATGTGTAAGGTGCTCTGGTCAGATGAAACCAAAATTGAACTTTTTGGCAACAATGCAAAATGTTATGTTTGGCGTAAAAGCAACACAGCTCATCACCCTGAACACACCATCCACACTGTCAAACATGGTGGTGGCAGCATCATAGTTTGGGCCTGCTTTTCTTCAGCAGGGACAGGGAAGATGGTTAAAATTGATGGGAAGATGGATGGAGCCAAATATAGGACCATTCTGGAAGAGAACCTGATGGAGTCTGCAAAAGACCTGAGACTGGGATGGAGATTTGTCTTCCAACAAGACAATGATCCAAAACATAAAGCAAAATCTGCAATGGAATGGTTCAAAAATAAACATATCCAGGTGTTAGAATGGCCAAGTCAAAGTCCAGACCTGAATCCAATCGAGAATCTGTGGAAAGAACTGAAAACGGCTGTTCACAAATGCTCTCCATCCAACCTCACTGAGCCCAAGCTGTTTTGCAAGGAGGAATGGGAAAAAATTCAGTCTCTCGATGTGCAAAACTGATAGACATACCCCAAGCGACTTACAGCTGTAATCACAGCAAAAGTTGGCGCTACAAAGTATTAACTTAAGGGGGCTGAATAATTTTGCACGCCCAATTTTTCAGTATTTGATTTGTTAAAAAAGTTTGAAATATCCAATAAATGTCGTTCCACTTCACGATTGTGTCCCACTTGTTGTTGATTCTTCACAAAAAAATACAGTTTTATATCTTTATGTTTGAAGCCTGAAATGTGGCAAAAGGTCACAAAGTTCAAGGGGGCCGAATACTTTTGCAAGGCACTGTATATCGAGACCACAGCCACAGGGGGGACAGGTGAGTTTTCACTCTCAATACAGCTCACATATGTCTGAATGCTGATTCAATAGCTCCAACTGTGAATGACATCGCTAATGATCTTCTCTCGCCCATCCATAGTGTCCCTGATAGCATTTACTGGCATGGCACTGCTGGCCTTCTTTGAGTTCTTTGTGTATCGGGACACCTGGATGAAGTATGAATACGAAGTGGATAAAGATTTTTCAAGGTACATAGAACTGTTGATTTTGTTTCATCATGATAAGCTCTTATATAAGACTGAACTGTGTTTTACTGCCAATACATTATCTTGTAATCTGACAATACTTTTTCTTCATTTACAGTAAATTCAGAATAAACATAGATATTACAGTTGCCATGAAATGCCAATGTAAGTATTCAACCTTATCACACATTATTTATTGAAATCATTCATGAAATGTAGGCCTTCATATTTTGGGTTAGGTTTAGATTTACTCTATAATTTTCCCCACAACCCCTGGAGCTAAAGATTGAGTTGGTGTGCTGTTTCAGATTTTATTGATTTATTTCACCTTTATTTAACCAGGTAGGCAAGTCGAGAAAACAAGTTCTCCTTTACAATTGCGACCCAGATGTGGGTGCAGACATTCTGGACCTGGCAGAGACTATGATAACATCAAATGGCATTCCGTAGAGCCTGTGAGTAGATCACAGAGCCTTCTATTACATACAAATAGACTTTGGTGATCCCAAACCCTGGGACATTTTCTTCCCTGTGTATTTTCTTCCATCTGTATAAATGTTCAGGGGATTTTTGAGCTGACTCTGCAGCAAAGGCTGTGGCACAGGTAAGCAGTTTAGAATGTAACCACTCTCAAATTCATAGACAGAGCTATGGATCCAAGGACTGACCATCCATGATATCAAAATGATCATTTTTATTTTTTTGTTGTTGAGCCTATACAGTGTTTGTTTACAAGTAAATTGTTTATAAACAAAAGAGTAAAACAAGCTTCTATTTTGGGTTAGACAGTTCTGATTGGGTTAGACAGTGAAACTAAGCTCATGAGACATTTATGTTTTATTCTTAAATAATCAATGGCTACATATCATGAATTTAAAAGTTAAAAAAATTAGGTAGTAATGGTAGATTGGCCCTTTAAGCACTTTGTTAATAGTCAGAAAATCTCACTCAATCACATTCCAAAAGAAAAAAACAGTTTTGTCGTCCTTCCTGTATGAAATTAGTAGTTAACCTGTTTCTCCCTCTCCCAACTCTCCTTAGGACCCTGTTGCTGATACAGAACAGGTTGAGGGAGGAGCTTTCTCTACAGGGGTCTTGTTCTAAAGGGAGCTCCTACGGCCTTGCCCCCAAGGTTAGTAGGCCTGCCTTGCCCCCAAGGTTAGTAGGCCTGCCTTGCCCCCAAGGTTAGTAGGCCTGCCTTGCCCCCAAGGTTAGTAGGCCTGCCTTGCCCCCAAGGTTAGTAGGCCTGCCTTGCCCCCAAGGTTAGTAGGCCTAGGGGGCATACCACGGCTAATGACTGTTCTTAGTCACGACGCAACACAGAGTGCCTGGATACAGCCCTTAGCCGTGGTGCATTGGCCATATACCACAAACCTCTGGAGTGCCTTATTGCTATTATAAATTGGTTACCAACGTAATTAGACCAGTAAATAGTAATGTTTTGTCATACCCATGGTATACAGTCTGATATACCATGGCTTTCAACTAGAGGTCGACCGATTAAGATTTGAATGCCGATGCCTATACCGATTATTGAAGGACCAGAAAAGGCCGATACCGGTTAATCGGCCGATTTAAAAATATATTTTATAATGACAATTACAACAATACTGAATGAACACTTATTTTAACTTAATATAATACATCAATAAAATCAATTTAGCCTCAAATAAATAATGAAACATGTTCAATTTGGTTTAAATAATGCAAAAACAAAGTGTTGGAGAAGAAAGTAAAAGTGCAATATGTGCCATGTAAAAAAGCTAACGTTTCAGTTCCTTGCTCAGAACATGAGAACATATGAAAGCTGGTGGTTCCTTTTAACATGAGTCTGTCACGAATATTACCGAAGGTGGTGGCGGTCGTAGTCGCTGGTCTACTAGCTGCCACCGATCCTTTGTTCTGTGTTCGTTTGGTTTTGTCTAATTGGTTTCACCTGTTCCTTGTTTGGTTGTTAGGGTGGGGTTATTTAAGTTCGTTTAGCCCGCTTCTGTTTGTGAGGGCTTGTTCATCTGTATTTGTGAGAGGTGTTAGTGTTTTGTTGGGTTTTCTCGCTGTCCTAGTATTTCACAATTAGGGTACTATTTTGTTTTATAGTTACACCTGTGTTGGGTATACTATTTTGTTCCTGTGATATTGTGGACATTAAAGCATGTTTTTTCCCTCATCCTTTGCTCTCTGCGCCTGACTCCACACCCATTCACTCATTGAGCGTTACAGAGTCTTCAATATTCCCAGGTAAGAAGTTTTAGGTTGTAGTTATTATAGTAATTATAGGACTATTTCTCTCTATACCATTTGTATTTCATATACCTTTGACTATTGGATGTTCTGATAGGCACTTTAGTATTGCCAGTGTAACAGTATAGCTTCCGTCCCTCTCCTCGCTCCTACCTGGGCTCGACCCAGGAACACAACGACAACAGCCACCCTCGACGCAGCGTTTCCCATGCAGAGCAAGGGGAACAACCACTCCAAGTCTCAGAGCGAGTGACGTTTGAAACGCTAATAGCGCGCACCCCGGTCACTAGCTAGCCATTTCACATCGGTTACACCAGCCTAATCTCGGGAGTTGATAGGCTTGAAGTCATAAACAGCTCAATGCTTGAAGCACAACGAAGAGTTGCTGGCAAAACGCACGAAAGTTTGTTTGAATGAATGCTTACGAGCCTGCTGGTGCCTACCATCGCTCAGTCAGACTGCTCTATTAAATCAGACTTAGTTATAACATAATAACACACAGAAATATGAGCCTTAGGTCATTAATATAGTCAAATCCGGAAACTATCATCTCGAAAACAAGACGTTTATTCTTTCAGTGAAATACAGAACCGTTACTTATTTTATCTAACGGGTGGCATCCATACGTCTCAATATTCCTGTTACATTGCACAACCTTCAATGTTATGTCATAATTACGTAAATTAGGCAGCCCAAACTGTTGCATATACACTGACTGAGTGCAATGAACCCAAGAGAAGTGACACAATTTCACCTGGTTAATATTGCCTGCTAACCTGGATTTATTTTAGCAAAATATGCAGGTTTATAAATATACTTCTGTGTATTGATTTTAAGAAAGGTATTGATGTTTATAGTTAGGTACACATTGGAGCAACGATACACACCGCATCGATTATATGCAACGCAGGACACGCTAGATAAACTAGTAATATCATCAACCATTTAACTAGCTAGCAACTTACCTTGGCTTCTTACTGCATTCGCGTAACAGGCAGTCTCCTCGTGGAGTGCAATGTAATCAGGTGGTTAGAGCGTTGGACTAGTTAACTGTAAAGTTGCAAGATTGAATCCCCTGAGTTGTCAAGGTAAAAATCTGTAATTCTGCCCCTGAATGAGACGGTTAACCCACCGTTCTTAGGCTATCATTACAAATAAGAATGTGTTCTTAACTGACTTGCCTTGTTAAATAAAGATTAAATAAAGGTGTAAAAAATACAGATTTCTGATTGTTATGAAAACTTGAAATCGCCCCTAATTAATTGGCCATTCCGATTAATCGGTCGACCTCCACTTTCAACCAATCAGCATTCAGGGCCTGAACAACAGGGTTATATTTAAGTGCATGTTGTATGTAAATCATTATTTATGGGTGTAATGGGGGAAAGCTATGTAATACTACCACAGACTCAGAAGTTCATTGAGTTTTTCTCATATGTTAGAAGATTCCAAGCTCCACAAATTGATGCTGCAAATGATTTATGAGTCTATATGTCTGATGGGAAAAAGGGCACTCATCCTATAGAGCACAGTATATATTTTTTTGATGAAAATGCTCCTCACGCTTCCAACCCTATTCATCATCCTCGTGGCCATGCTCATATAGCAGCTTTTGTAAGCCATGACAGTTGGTTCTCTGTCAGCCTGACCAGGAAGGGTGACACTCATTTGCATAAGTTATTTGTTTTTGACAAGGACATTAGTACTGTTCTCTGGTTGCTTACATTGCATCTGCATTTCCATGTTTCAAGTGATAGATAAGAGCAGTATCTATTCTAATGCAGTGCCAAATAACTATTTTGTCAGAATGATTCACTCCCAAATAGAGGTTTTCACTGTCCTATTTCACCTGACTGAATGTGAGCTGGGTTTCATCAATGCATTGCAGCGTACAACTTCTCCCATCGGATAGACCATGTGTCTTTCGGAGAAGAGATCCCCGGCATCATCAATCCTCTGGACGGGACAGAGAAAATCACCAGCAACCGTAAGTTACTGATCCTCCTCACTGAGACCAGGAAGTAAACACAATATGTTCTTATCAAACCTCATTCAGCTGTTACTCAATGTGTAGCTTCCAGCCTATTCTGCTCAGCATGGAGTCATGAGTTTGCAGGGAGAAAATGTAGCTATTTGTATCCATTTGAAGTGGATTCACTGCAGTCTTGCTTTCATTCACTTGCCGTTCAAAGCAGCCTAGTTTCTCCAGGGGAAAGAACTGAAGCCCCTAATTTCACCTTTTCTATGCGTATGCTGTGTAGTCCGTCACTAGATGGATGGGGTAAAGGGGCTTTGCTCTATGTCTTGTTGTTGCAGATAATGAGATGTTCCAGTATTTCATTACAGTGGTTCCCACCAAACTGCACACGTCCAAGGTGTCGGCAGACACACACCAGTTCTCTGTGACGGAGAGGGTAAGTCCTGATTTAGACACAGATCTAGTATCAGCCTGCCTTCCCCAAATCACCAGTTCTCTGTGACGGAGAGGGTAAGTCCTGATTTAGGCACAGATCTAGTATCAGCCTGCCTTCCCCAAATCACCAGTTCTCTGTGACGGAGAGGGTAAGTCCTGATTTAGGCACAGATCTAGTATCAGCCTGCCTTCCCCAAATCACCAGTTCTCTGTGACGGAGAGGGTAAGTCCTGATTTAGGCACAGATCTAGTATCAGCCTGCCTTCCCCAAATCACCAGTTCTCTGTGACGGAGAGGGTAAGTACTGATTTAGGCACAGATCTAGTATCAGCCTGCCTTCCCCAAATCACCAGTTCTCTGTGACTGAGAGGGTAAGTCCTGATTTAGGCACAGATCTAGTATCAGCCTGCCTTCCCCAAATCACCAGTTCTCTGTGACGGAGAGGGTAAGTCCTGATTTAGGCACAGATCTAGTATCAGCCTGCCTTCCCCAAATCACCAGTTCTCTGTGACGGAGAGGGTAAGTCCTGATTTAGGCACAGATCTAGTATCAGCCTGCCTTCCCCAAATCACCAGTTCTCTGTGACGGAGAGGGTAAGTCCTGATTTAGGCACAGATCTAGTATCAGCCTGCCTTCCCCAAATCACCAGTTCTCTGTGACGGAGAGGGTAAGTCCTGATTTAGGCACAGATCTAGGATCAGCCTGCCTTCCCCAAATCACCAGTTCTCTGTGACGGAGAGGGTAAGTCCTGATTTAGGCACAGATCTAGGATCAGCCTGCCTTCCCCAAATCACCAGTTCTCTGTGACGGAGAGGGTAAGTCCTGATTTAGGCACAGATCTAGTATCAGCCTGTCTTCCCCAAATCCTCATATTTAACCATCAGGGGAGAGGAATTCTATTTGATGTTGACCATGATAGAGGATGCTGCAGTGGGTTCAGATAATGGATCAGTCTCCTCATCCATCCATCCAGTCCATTCAGCTCCCTCTGCTGGCTGCCAAAAGTTACTTCAAGCTCTGCTGTATAACACCACCACCTGAGACAGTCATATATTTATCTCTTACAAACACACATATTCACATACACAAAGGCTAGATGTTAGAAAGGTGTGTGTGTGTGTATAAAGGAGAGATTAACCCCCACCCCACTCTACCTAACCACTGTCTGGTCTAGGAGCGGGTGATCAACCATGCCGCGGGCAGCCATGGTGTGTCTGGGATCTTTATGAAGTACGACACCAGCTCTCTGATGGTGACGGTCAGTGAGAAGCACATGCCCCTCTGGCAGTTCCTGGTACGACTCTATGTCATCAGGCTCTGATCAGGCCCTACACCCAAATAAGGGCACTGCGTTCATCCACCTCTGGCCTGCTCGCCTCCCTACCACTGAGGAAGTACAGCTCCCGCTCAGCCCAGTCAAAACTGTTCGCTGCTCTGGCTCCCCAATGGTGGAACAAACTCCCTCACGACGCCAGGACAGCGGAGTCAATCACCACCTTCCGGAGACACCTGAAACCCCACCTCTTTAAGGAATACCTAGGATACGATAAAGTAATCCTTCTCACCCCCCCTTAAAAGATTTAGATGCACTATTGTAAAGTGGCTGTTCCACTGGATGTCATAAGGTGAATGCACCAATTTGTAAGTCGCTCTGGATAAGAGCGTCTGCTAAATGACTTAAATGTAAATGTAATCATCCGTGGCATCTTCTCCACCACAGGTCCAGACAACACTCACTCTTACCACCCAGTGTCATGGGCAGACCTCATACTGTTCATGTCTCACAAATCATTCCACGGTTGCTTTGCCAGCCCGATACTGTGCCACGTTAGAGAAATGCACCCTGAACATCTTCATTGATCTTCTCTCTCCCACAGGCATGATCCATGGGTTTGTTGTCTTCTGTTTTGAGTCTGCTGTCGCTTCAAACTAGGCCCATGTAAACCCAGAGAGGGGAGCCCAGTCTTCTTTATTGCCACTGAAACTGTCACAAAATGATGGTAAATCCATGTACATGTACCAGGTTCCCTGTGTCTCACTGGTAGTAGTGTATTTACACTGTACCTCTGCGTGTTCTCTATTTCCAGGTGGTTCTCCCAGATGCCCATGTGAACAACCGTGCTGCTCCGCTCCTGACATGTACAGGAGTAGCCCTCTGACCTGCGTCCATATCCACAAAGCTCTCTGAGTAGGAGTGCTGAGCTTGGATCAGTTTCGCCCTTTTGGATCATAAGATAGGATTATATGGACAGATCCTAGATCAGCATTCCTACTGTGAGACGCTTTGTGGTTATGGGACCTGGAGCCTGCTGCTGATTGTGCACCTACTGTCCCTTCACCTGTGGGGGAATCCAGGAAGAGAAGTCTCCAATCACAAGTATGTGGATTACTGGGAGTTTGTTTTGAACCAAATAAGAGTAAACTGATTAGGAGCCGACAATCATAATTGTTCTATTTGTTTTGGACAGTATCCTCATGACTACCATTATAATATATTTATATCCTGTAAATATGTATTTTGCACTGGAACATGGAAAGCAGCTCCCCAGTTTTATCAGGCTTAGTGTGTAAAGGTATTGGGACGTTGTAATCTGTAAATTAGGCTGAATGAAATCTGATCCTCCTATGTTATCATTCATACCATTAACTTGCATGTCATGTTTGTTCTATTTCTATCTATTTGCAGTGTTGTTCAGTATCTGTTTCACATCTGTCAATAGATGTCCTATTACATGTGTTTTAGTGCACTTCATCACTTCATGTTGTACACTTTACATTCATTTAAATCTCTCGTTTGGTATCACACTATCTTCTGGTGATGGTGCGTGCTCTTAGCCTGTGCTTACACAAGCAGTCCATTTTGGATCTTTTATTCCACTAATTGGTCTTTTGACTAATCACATCACATCTTTTCACATCTGATTGGTCAAAAGACCAATTAGTTTAAAAAAAGATCAGAATTGGGCTGGCTGTATAAATGCAGCCATGGAAGTAGGCTAAATCTATTTTCTACATGAGGCAGCAGTGTATGAAGCAGAATGATTAGCACACTGACCAATTTGTCTTTTGGTTTATTCATGTTTTGCCAAACAAACTTTAAGTGTTTTCAGAGCAGGAATAGAGGGTCATTTGCCAATGACATTTCAAACAAAATAAAGTCGTAAGTGTTGCAGTTCACAGAACACTGCCCAGTTAGCCTGATCTACCCACAGTGCTCTGCTTCCACTATGTATCATAACAAAGACACTGCTTTGTTATCAACATGACAGATGCCAAGATCCATAAAAAGCAGGACATTTTGTTCAACTTCATTGTAGAGGAAAAGCCATTTTCTGTGTTGGGCATGCATTTGGTTCATAGTCCCTTACTGAATTTAGGAAAAGACGGTCACTATTGTTGCACAGCATTACTGGCTCACATAGAAATATGTTTTTCCAGAGGGAGGATTTGAGGTACATTAAGTCAAGACTTCTACCATTGATACTGTATATAGATGTATCATCTCGTTAAATGGACTGCTGCTGTCTGCCACAAGTAACACTTCAGATCTAGTCTGGGGATCTGTGGTAGTCAGACTCCTGCAGAATCAACCCTAAAAAATACCACTCGTTTAAGTCGTCTAGAAAAATAACAACTATTTACACATCTTCTAAACTTGTTTATATATGATACTGTCACCATCTACAGTGCATTCGGAAAGTATTCAGACCCCTTGACTTTTTCCACACTTTGTTACATTACAGCCTTGTTCTTAAATTGATTAAACTACACTCAATACCCCATAATGACAAAGCAAAAATAGGTCTTTATAAATTTGAGCAAATTTATAAAAACTGAAGTATCACATTTACATAAATATTCAGAGCCTTTACTTAGTACTTTGTTGAAGCACCTTTGGCAACGATTACAACCTCGAGTCTTCTTGGGTATGACGCTACAAGCCTGGCACACCTGTATTTGTGAAGATTCTTCTCTGCAGATCCTATCAAGCTCTGTCAGGTTGGCTGGGGAGCGTTGCTGCACAGCTATTTTCAGGTCTCTCCAGAGATGTTTGATCGGGTTCAAGTCCGGGCTCTGGCTGGGCCACGGACATTTCAGGGACTTGTCCCGAAGCCACTCCTGCATTGTCTGTGTGCTTAGGGTCGTTGTCCTGTTGGAAGGTGAACCTTGGCCCCAGTCTGATGTTCTGAGCGCTCTGGAGCAGGTTTTTCATAAAGGATCTCTGTACTTCTCCATTCCTCTTTCCTTCTATCCTTACTATTTTCTCAGTCCCTGCCACTAAAAAACATCCCCACAGCATAATGCTGCCACCACCATGCTTCACCGTAGGGATAGTGCCAAGTTTCCTCCAGACGTGACGATTACTGGGCAGCCAGCTCTAGGAAGAGTTTTGGTGGTTCCAAACTTCTTCCATTTAAGAAGTATGGAGGCCACTGTGTTCTTGGGGACCTTCAATGCTCGGGGACCTTCAATTGGTACCCTTCTCCAGATCTGTGCCTCAACACAATCCCTCCGTCTCAGAGCTCTACGGACAATTCCTTCGACCTCATGGCTTGGTTTTTGCTCTGACATGCACTGTCAACTGTGGGACCTTAGCCAGTTGTATGCCTTTCCAAATCATGTCCAATCAATTGAATTTTCCGCAGGTGGACTCCAAGTTGAAGAAACAGCTCAAGGATGATCAATGGAAACAGGATGCACCTGAGCTCAATTGAGTCTCATAGCAAATGTCTGAATACTTATGTAAATAGGGTATTTCTGTTTTTTATTTAATACATTTTCAAAAATGTCTAAACCTCGCTTTGGTATTGTGTGTAGATAGAGGAAAAACATTTATTTAACCAATTTTAGAACAAGGCTGTAATTTAACAAAATTTGGAAAAAGTCAAGGGGTCTGAATACTTTCCGAATGCGCCGTACCACTTAAGACAAGCCTTAGTTTGACGCAATTATTTATAAAGATGAAAAAATAGTAAACTTAGTTTCAATGTAAACTGCTGTACAAAACAGGCAAAAAGTGGACAAACAGTAAAACAAAAAATGTGTCTTATGCGTTGTGTCAATCATACCGATGTCAATATTCAGTAGTCGTCAACCAGGTCAGATGTTAGTACTACAGGAGCAGTCTTCAGTGGTCAAGATTTAGGGCTCCATTCAATCCACATCACAGAAGTTCAGCTTTACAGCATGATTGAAACAAGGGGAATGTTCCTGCTTTTGCAGACTGCATTCACGGTAAAAGCTGCATGTGTTGGCTCAATTGGAAAGGACCTTTTCAATTTATATCACAGAGTCTGTAGCGCTTCAACTTCACAGATTGAATAGAGCCCTTAATGTGATCAACACTGAAGTTACTCGCGGATATCCTTAGCTGGCCTCGCTACAGAGTACAGGTTCCCAAATATTCTGTCAGTACAAACCAATATAAGGTAAAAACACATCGCCCATGGAAGAAGAGAGGCCATGGATATCTCAGGATTCACACATTAAGAGTCAATGTACAGAAATTGTCTTTCAGTGGATGCCTGACATACAGTATTTTAAGTATGCAAAAAAAAAATCCTCTATTCCAAGACATTGTATCTGGGTTGGGGAGGACGTAAACTATGAGCAAAAACGTGGGGAGAGTATACAATGGGTTTGTTGCATATGTAATCTGTCGCTTTAAGAAAAGCCATAGTTAGAAAAGAAATAACTTACATAGGGGTTTTACTGTATGACATACAACTGGGTCAGAAGGAACAGTGTCTGGTTGGATGCTGCTGGAGGTCTGAGGGGTGAGGTCTGGTTGAGGAGTGGGGTTGGATGCTGCTGGAGGTCTGAGGGGTGAGGTCTGGTTGAGGAGTGGGGTTGTGTGCTGCTGGAGGTCTGGTTGAGGAGTGGGGCTGTGTGCTGCTACTGGTCTGAGGGGTGGGGTCTGGTTGAGGAGTGGGGTTGTGTGCTGCTGGAGGTCTGGTTGAGGAGTGGGGTTGTGTGCTGCTGGAGGTCTGGTTGAGGAGTGGGGTTGTGTGCCGCTGCTGGTCTGAGGGGTGGGGTCTGGTTGAGGAGTGGGGCTGTGTGCTGCTGGAGGTCTGGTTGAGGAGTGGGGCTGTGTGCTGCTACTGGTCTGAGGGGTGGGGTCTGGTTGAGGAGTGGGGTTGTGTGCTGCTGGAGGTCTGGTTGAGGAGCTGGAGGTCTGGTGAGGAGTGCTGCTGGAGGTCTGGTTGAGGAGTGGGGTTGTGTGCTGCTGGAGGTCTGGTTGAGGAGTGGGGTTGTGTGCTGCTGGAGGTCTGGTTGAGGAGTGGGGTTGTGTGCTGCTGGAGGTCTGTGTGCTGAGGTCTGAGGGGTGGGGTCTGGTTGAGGAGTGGGGTTGTGTGCTGCTGGAGGTCTGGTTGAGGAGTGGGGTTGTGTGCTGCTGGAGGTCTGGTTGAGGAGTGGGGTTGTGTGCTGGTGGTCTGAGGAGTGGGGTTGTGTGCTGCTGGAGGTCTGGTTGAGGAGTGGGGCTGTGTGCTGCTGACTGGTCTGAGGGGGGGTGGGGTCTGGTTGAGGAGTGGGGTTGTGAGGAGTGGGGTGCTGCTGGAGGTCTGGTTGAGGAGTGGGGTTGTGTGCTGCTGGAGGTCTGGTTGAGGAGTGGGGCTGGAGGTCTGGTTGAGGAGTGGGGCTGTGTGCTGCTGGTCTGAGGGGTGGGGTCTGGTTGAGGAGTGGGGCTGTGTGCTGCTGGAGGTCTGGTTGAGGAGTGGGGCTGTGTGCTGCTACTGGTCTGAGGGGTGGGGTCTGGTTGAGGAGTGGGGTTGTGTGCTGCTGGAGGTCTGGTTGAGGAGTGGGGTTGTGTGCTGCTGGAGGTCTGGTTGAGGAGTGGGGTTGTGTGCTGCTGGAGGTCTGGTTGAGGAGTGGGGTTGTGTGCTGCTGGAGGTCTGGTTGAGGAGTGGGGTTGTGTGCTGCTGGAGGTCTGGTTGAGGAGTGGGGTCTGGTTGTGCTGCTGGAGGTCTGGTTGAGGAGTGGGGTTGTGTGCTGCTGGAGGTCTGGAGGAGTGGGGTTGAGGGAGGTCTGGTTGAGGAGTGGGGTTGTGTGCTGCTGGAGGTCTGGTTGAGGAGTGGGGTTGTGTGCTGCTGGAGGTCTGGTCTGAGGGGGGGCTGTGTGCTGCTCTGGTTGAGGAGTGGGGTTGTGTGCTGCTGGAGGTCTGGTTGAGGAGTGGGGTTGTGTGCTGCTGGAGGTCTGGTTGAGGAGTGGGGTTGTGTGCTGGTTGCTGCTGGTCTGAGGGTGGGGTTGGGGTCTGGTTGAGGAGTGGGGCTGTCTGGTGAGGAGTGCTGGAGGTCTGGTTGAGGAGTGGGGCTGTGGTGCTGCTTGAGGAGTGGGGTGGTCTGAGGGGTGGGGTCTGTGCTGCTGAGGAGTGGGGTTGTGTGCTGCTGGAGGTCTGGTTGAGGAGTGGGGTTGTGTGCTGCTGGAGGTCTGGTTGAGGAGTGGGGTTGTGTGCTGCTGGAGGTCTGGTTGAGGAGTGGGGTTGTGTGCTGCTGGAGGTCTGGTTGAGGAGTGGGGTTGTGTGCTGCTGGGTTGAGGTCTGGTTGAGGAGTGGGGTTGTGTGCTGCTGGAGGTCTGGTTGAGGAGTGGGGTTGTGTGCTGCTGGAGGTCTGGTTGAGGAGTGGGGTTGGTTGTGTGCTGGAGGTCTGGAGGTCTGGCTGCTGAGGAGGTCTGGTTGAGGAGTGGGGTTGTGTGCCGCTGCTGGTCTGAGGGGTGGGGTTGTGTGCTGCTGGAGGTCTGGTTGAGGAGTGGGGTTGTGTGCTGCTGAGGTCTGGTTGAGGAGTGGGGTTGCTGCTGGAGGTCTGCTACTGGTCTGAGGGGTGGGGTCTGGTTGAGGAGTGGGGTTGTGGTTGGATGCTGCTGGAGGTCTGAGGGCTGAGGTCTGGTTGAGGAGTGGGGTTGGATGCTGCTGGAGGTCTGAGGGGGGTGAGGTCTGGTTGAGGAGTGTGTGCTGGGAGGTCTGGATGCTGCTGGAGGTCTGAGGGTGGGGTGAGGTCTGGAGGTCTGAGGAGTGGGGTTGTGTGCTGCTGGAGGTCTGAGGGGTGAGGTCTGGTTGAGGAGTGGGGTTGGATGCTGCTGGAGGTCTGAGAGGTGAGGTCTGGTTGAGGAGTGGGGTTGGATGTTGCTGGAGGTATGAGGTCTGGTTGAGGAGTGGGGTTGTGTGCTGCTGGAGGTCTGAGGGGTGGGGTCTGGTTGAGGAGTGGGGTTGTGTGCTGCTGGAGGTCTGGTTGAGGAGTGGGGTTGTGTGCTGGAGGTCTGAGGGGTGAGGTCTGGTTGAGGAGTGGGGTTGGATGCTGCTGGTCTGAGGGGTGGGGTCTGGTTGAGGAGTGGGGCTGTGTGCTGCTGGAGGTCTGGTTGAGGAGTGGGGCTGTGTGCTGCTACTGGTCTGAGGGGTGGGGTCTGGTTGAGGAGTGGGGTGTGTGCTGCTGGTGAGAGGTCTGGTTGAGGAGTGGGGTTGTGAGGAGTGGGGTGTGTGCTGCTGGAGGTCTGGTTGAGGAGTGGGGTTGTGTGCTGCTGGAGGTCTGGTTGAGGAGTGGGGTGCTGGAGGTCTGGTTGAGGAGTGGGGTTGTGTGCTGCTGGAGGTCTGGTTGAGGAGTGGGGTTGTGTGCTGCTGGAGGTCTGGTTGAGGAGTGGGGTTGTGTGCTGCTGGAGGTCTGGTTGAGGAGTGGGGTTGTGTGCTGCTGGAGGTCTGGTTGAGGAGTGGGGTTGTGTGCTGCTGGAGGTCTGGTTGAGGAGTGGGGTTGTGTGCCGCTGCTGGTCTGAGGGGTGGGGTTGTGTGCTGCTGGAGGTCTGGTTGAGGAGTGGGGTTGTGTGCCGCTGGAGGTCTGGTTGAGGAGTGGGGTTGTGTGCTGCTACTGGTCTGAGGGGTGGGGTCTGGTTGAGGAGTGTGGTTGGATGCTGCTGGAGGTCTGAGGGGTGAGGTCTGGTTGAGGAGTGGGGTTGGATGCTGCTGGAGGTCTGAGGGGTGAGGTCTGGTTGAGGAGTGCGGTTGGATGCTGCTGGAGGTCTGAGGGGTGAGGTCTGGTTGAGGAGTGGGGTTGTGTGCTGCTGGAGGTCTGAGGGGTGAGGTCTGGTTGAGGAGTGGGGTTGGATGCTGCTGGAGGTCTGAGAGGTGAGGTCTGGTTGAGGAGTGGGGTTGGATGTTGCTGGAGGTATGAGGTCTGGTTGAGGAGTGGGGTTGTGTGCTGCTGGAGGTCTGAGGGGTGGGGTCTGGTTGAGGAGTGGGGTTGTGTGCTGCTGGAGGTCTGGTTGAGGAGTGGGGCTGTGTGCCGCTGCTGGTCTGAGTGGTGGGGTCTGGTTGAGGAGTGGGGTTGGATGCTGCTGGAGGTCTGAGGGGTGAGGTCTGGTTGAGGAGTGGGGTTGTGTGCTGCTGGAGGTCTGGTTGAGGAGTGGGGTTGTGTGCTGCTGGAGGTCTGGTTGAGGAGTGGGGCTGTGTGCTGCTGGAGGTCTGGTTGAGGAGTGGGGCTGTGTGCTGCTGGAGGTCTGAGGGGTCTGGTTGGGTGCTGCTGGAGGTCTGGTTGGGTGCTGCTGGAGGTCTGAGGGGTCTGGTTGGGTGCTGCTGGACGTCTGAGGGGTCTGGTTGGGTGCTGCTGGAGGTCTGAGGGGTCTGGTTGGGTGCTGCTGGAGGTCTGAGGGGTCTGGTTGGGTGCTGCTGGAGGTCTGAGGGATCTGGTTGGGTGCTGCTGGAGGTCTGAGGGGTCTGGTTGGGTGCTGCTGGAGGTCTGAGGGGTCTGGTTGGGTGCTGCTGGAGGTCTGAGGCGTCTGGTTGGGTGCTGCTGGAGGTCTGAGGGGTCTGGTTGGGTGCTGCTGGAGGTATGAGGGGTCTGGTTGGGTGCTGCTGGAGGTCTGAGGGGTCTGGTTGGGTGCTGCTGGAGGTCTGGTTGAGGAGTGGGGTTGTGTGCTGCTGGAGGTCTGAGGGGTGTGGTCTGGTTGAGGAGTGGGGTTGGGTGCTGCTGGAGGTCTGAGGGGTGAGGTCTGGTTGAGGAGGCGAGCAGGGCGTTCAGCTGGTCAACGGTCAGTTGGTGAGTGTGCTGGAGGCCCTGAAGTAGGAGAGGAACTTGAAGCAGAGGCTGACCACAAAGTACCAGATGTTCCTAGCCATCTGGGAGCGGGCGATGAACACCCTCCAGATGAAGACCAGCAGTAGAGTGTTGAATGTGTAGCGGATGTTCCTCAGCCTGAGGGAGGGAGTTGGAAGTACACACTCATTTACATCCTTCAAAATAAGACAGGAGCAAACACAGTCAGCCCTGTAAGTAGTCTACTCACTTCCTGAGGTGTTGCCTGGCTGCAGGGATGTCGGACATGTCTTCATTCAGAACATACTTCTTTGTGCCGATGCAGTAGTTCTCTATGTATTCTGGCCAGTTCAGCTGACGCACGTCAAAGTTGAATGTCTGGGAGAGAGTGTGCAGTAAGACATGGCTATTATGGTCACATTCTGTCAATTATGAAAACCTTTGGGATATCTATAATTTAACCTTCTGAAATTGAATGATTTAAGTATTTTATTTTACCTTTATTTAACTAGGCAAGTCAGTTAAGAACAAATTCTTTTTTTCAATGACGGCCAAGGAACAGTGGGTTAACTGCCTTGTTCAGGGGCAGAACAACAGATTTTTACCTTGTCAGCTCGGGGATTTGATCTTGCAACCTTTCAGTTCCTAGTCCAACGCTCTAACCACTAGGCTATGCTTTCTTATTAGTGACCAGTTGTCTTGAAATCAATAAAGCTGTTTGTTTGAGCTGAAATGATGGCTTGGTGGCATTACTAGGTGAAATGCATACCATATTGACTATATACATCAACATGCAGAGATAGTGTGTGCATAGAGGATGGATGCTGAGTCTACTGTACCTTCCTGTCCTCAGGGCTGAGGTGGCTCATCAGCATGTTCATGTTCTCCGAGTTCCACTCCCAGTCCTGACTGCTGAAGTACTCTAGCAGGCCGATGGCCTTGTGTAGCCGGTTGAAGATATGCATCATCCTACACAGAGAGAGAGGAATGGAGGATCTCAGTCCAAATGTACTGGATGCATATTGTACACAATTGTAATGTTTGTTTCACTGAAGACTTCATTAAAGATCACGTGTATGCAGCAAACACTGATTTCTTTATGATTACAGACCGTTTGATCTATTTTGTACATCACAATGTGTTGATTGGGTTGAAAACAAGTAGGTAGTTCAATTTTCATAGACCGAACAATGGTCTAGTGATAATGCTGACTGTCAGGACATTAGTAATCTTACTGGGGCTTCTGTCCAGACAGTCTCAGGTAGAAGTCGTAGATGAGGGCAGGGAACTTGTGGCTGACCAGGATCCAATACTGGTTCATCAGGTAGTTGGAGGTGATGTTGGCGTTGGGCCTTCTGAAAGCCTGATCCAGAGGGTTCCTCTTGAAGCTGGACATCACATGGTGCTCTGAGAGAGAATACAAAGGAGT
The DNA here is from genome assembly GCF_021184085.1 of Oncorhynchus gorbuscha. Classification (NCBI taxonomy): domain Eukaryota; kingdom Metazoa; phylum Chordata; class Actinopteri; order Salmoniformes; family Salmonidae; genus Oncorhynchus; species Oncorhynchus gorbuscha. The sequence goes on along the minus strand of NC_060186.1, from coordinate 11,985,344 downwards.
TAAAAAAAAGTGAAGGAATCTTTGGCTTGGAGCTGACATCCCCATCTTACAGCTCTATTCTGTTGTGGCATTTTAAGGGGTGTAACGTTACGGAGGTACCTCTCACATTTTCCTCAGCCACTATATTAGATAATTGGGATGTATCCAAGGGTGTGGTTTTCTGTTGCACTAATGACTTCATTCACAGCAGCTGCACACCTTCCCCACCTGGCTGCAATCAAGGCAGCTCAGACCAAGGTAAAACTGCTGGGGGAACTGCTAGTGAAAGAACCAGTGGGTGATACTGGTGTGAATTTGTTCTTCGTGACCCACCAGCCTCTATAAAGAAGTGAACAGCCTTACGAGGGTAGCTCTCTCCTGTGTAGAAGACTATCTGGGGTAAGCCCGAGGGTAGCTCTCTCCTGTGTAGAAGACTATCTGGGGTAAGCCCGAGGGTAGCTCTCTCCTGTGTAGAAGATTATCTGGGGTAAGCCCAGGGTAGCTCTCCTGTTGAGCTGTAGTTTTGTCATTTTGAAGCTTTCCCATTTAATTTATTCCCCATAACTGTTTTAGTCCTTTTGTTTTCAAATTTATCTCATCACTTTTGAGAGCCAAGTGGAGGAAGAAGCATACGCACAGACTGAAGTGGTGGAAAATGAGGCAGAGGTCCAAGTAGACTGGGCCCATCCCCTACAGCTGTGATACCCCTCCCTCCAAAACCACTGTGGTGATTGAAGCCTGCGGCCCATGATGTGCAAAGAGCTGAACCAAAGTTGTCTGATGCCAACCTCATTGGAGTAAAGGACAGATCCTGGCTACCCAGCCCTCTACTATGCTAAATGGGCTAGCCAGCAACGACTACTGGAGAATGGCGAGGAAGACATCTCATACTAAATGGAGTGTTTTGGATTTACGTACAGTATAATACAAAATGCTCCGAGACCACATGCCACACTACATATGACCCTTGGAGGAATCAAAGCCACACCCCTGATGTTGCACCGTGCTCCAGCACACTTCTGTGGATCAACTCTGTCATTAATTGTATATTTTTTTATTAACTCTAAGTAGAACAATAGGATTCTATCTGATCGTGATTTGTTGGTTATGTGCCATTTAAAGGGAGAACATGCTGTGTTTACCGTGAACACTGCCTTTACAGGGTGTATAGCTGACAAAGGGCGACGTTATTGAATCCCGGCCAGAGGGACTATTCTCCAGCCCCACTAACAAGAGTTGAAAGATGGTTTTGGTGTTGAGGGTGAGTGTTCCCTGACGAGGGAAAGGTAACACAAATATACATTTTTTTGTAAAATGGGATCCGCAAGATTAGAACCTGTGACCTTCTGGTCCCTACCCAGCAGCACCCTTGTTTTTTCAAGTATTTAATGCTGTTCAGTCAAAGTAAACAAAGTAGATTAGAAATGTAATTTGTTAAAATGTTTGGTAAGGAAAACAAGTCACAGCCAGGATTCGAACTGGCAACGCCCTCCACCCACCTCCAACCTACCTTCCTGAAAGCATTTATTTTATGACTCATCTGTAAACTCCACACACTGACATGTTAGGGGATCAATTCGTGGTGCCGTTAAATGGTACATTGTCTAGTGCCCTGTTCTATAACAAGCCTTGGATTGAATCCCAGCCTGATTGAGAAACTCCTGAGCACTATTCCAGGGCTCCTTCTTTGATTCCTTGGGAGATTCTCTATTGCACAAAATTCCGGCCTTTCCTCGACGCCTCTGTCCTCCTCTCAGTGATAAGTGGTCATGGAGAGTGTCAATTCGTTAGTAAGCTGTCAGAGGAGTGTCATCCACTCCTCGATAGCCTCCTCCTCGCCAAGGATAATCATGTGCTTCCTCATGGCTGCTAGCGCCGAAGTGTTTTCAAATTTTCCACACCCCCTTTGAATCGGCTGTTTTCTCAAAGGAGACAACCATGCACACATTTAAAACGATACTCTGCTTATCCTTTTATCTATATAATGTATTGCACAAGTAGCTATTAGTTTTTATCACTTTGTATTTTGTGATTCCTCCTCTGTAAACATCATTTGCCTGATGACGAGCGAGTGAATTACCGTCACATTTCCCTCCACGTTCCCTCTCCTTACTGCCGCTCCTCAATTCTATTGACCTTTTTCAAAAATGGGGTGAGAAGCGGACAGAAGGCGACCAAAACCAATTAGGATACCAGAATGTTGATAACATATCCAGCCAGCAAACCTCAAACTTCCCTAAACAGCCCCATGGGTCCCCTAGACCCAGTTTGATTAGCTTAATTCTTAGTTCTTATGTGGTCTGGTAGATTAGTGCCCGCTATCCCAGGTTTATAACAGCAAGGCAGAGTGATGAGCCCTAATCCCTCTGCCAGCCATCTGATGGCAATTTCCCAGAGTGAAAGGAGCAGATTCACTAATCTGAGAGCATGGGGACCCTGGCTGTCGCCCGCTACCACGCTAATCTGAGCCTGACAGATACCCGGCCCGCATGGACCTTTTCCTCTGTGGTCCACTGGGATGTACGGTAGATGATGTGCCGGGAGGTGAGCTGCCACCACAACCAAAATGCTGGTTGGGTGATGATGACATGATGCCTCTACTTGTTATTGTTTGGGCAACTGTGCTTTATTGCTGATGGGAGTTGTCATCTGGGCAGATCCACAGTGGTGAGGTCAAACAGATGTACACAGTGTGTGGGTTCAGTAATGTTCTACTAGCGGCCAGAAGGTGGCAGTAAACCCTCGCCACTGTCAAATCCCTGGGCATCTAATTATGACACAGATCATTTATCCACCTGCTTCTCACTGCTACACCATTCAAACTGATTTAGGAGAACCAGGACTGACAGACAACCCACCGTTTCATATCCCCGGTGGGAATGTATAGTGACAACACCATCAACCAAATGGATCACTAGTCACTTTAATAATGTTTACATATCTCTTCTCATACCATCTATTGCATCTTGCCTATGCCGCTCGGCCATCGCTCGCATCGGTCCTTCTGTAGCTCAGTTGGTAGAGCATGGCGCTTGTAACGCCAGGGTAGTGGGTTCGATTCCCGGGACCACCCATACGTAGAATGTATGCACACATGACTGTAAGTCGCTTTGGATAAAAGCGTCTGCTAAATGGCATATATTATATATTATTATTCATCCATATATTTATTTTCCTATTCCATTCCTTACTTAGATTTGTGTGTATTAGGTAGTTGCTGTGGAATTGTTAGATATTGCTGCACTGTTGGAACTAGAAGCACAAGCAATTCGCAACACTCGCAATAACATCCGTTAACTATGTGTATGTGACCAATAAAATGTGATATCAAGATTTCAACTGCTGAAGTATATTGATTTATGACGACGGAAGACATAGTGGCAGATGAGCAAGCACTGATTATGTCACTGTAACAGGCATACAGACAGACTGACTGACAGATACCTACCGATCTCTCCCCAGTGGAAAGGGTTGATGCCGCCTGTAGTGCAGTTGTAAACCAGCGCTGCTTTGGGTCTGCAAGGGAGCAGAGAGATGAGGTCAGAGGGGTTAAAGGGATCAAAGGGGAGGGTCCATTAGGAAACATCTATAAAATGAGCCCACAAACACAAAATCACATCAATTGAAAACACTGGGCTTCCTCATCAGTCAATGGTGTAGAGCTGGGGAGATGTGTTCGAACAAACTGGGCTAAGGTAGGTTTACAGGAGGTCTTTCTGCAGGTCAATATGGGGGTGTCTGTTTGTGTGGGTTAAACCATACAGTCATTGGTCAAACCATATTCCACCTGGAGGGAAAGTTAACCTGTGCACTGCCGTGTACCAGCCAGCGGCCAGGGTCAGGTTGATGACCACGTCCACAGGGATGAGGTCCGCCACCGCATCATTGTGGGCTCTCATGGTGCGCAGGATGCCCTTCCCTGCCTGATCAGACAGGACACAGGGTTACCACCACATCTCATCATCACCTGATCATCGTTTAAACTAGTGGCATCAAAATGAGCAAACTTACTATCTGAAAAATACAACTAATAAGTAGATGTTGGTACTTACAGCGATGAAGACTCCGCTTGGTCCATTGAAGTTGTCGATCCAACCCTGAGACAGAAGAACAGGGAGGGAATAAATTAGTGTAATGAGAGATTAGGGGCTCTATTCAATCCGTTATTTAAATTGAAAGGCAATGTTCCACCGTAAGCGGACACGGTAGATGCTGCATATGTCTGCTCAATCAGAAATGACCTAAAAATGTATATCTCGCAATCTTGAATGCTTTAGCGATGCAGACTGAATAGAGATGTAGGTGGAAGAGAACCCTAAGTACCCCCCTTAAAACTGGAATCCTTAGTTGCTACATCTATTTTTGGACTTGTAAACTAATGATATATACCCATTGATTGTTGAAGAATATAACTTAGAAATGCCTCGTGAGCTTAGTTCAGCTGTCATACCCCATCAGAACCCAAAATACAAGCTTGTTGTACTTTAATGGTTGTAAATATAAACAAATACTGTATAGCCTAACAACATGGTTAAAACTATACATTTTATATTATGGATGGTTAGTCCTTGCATCCATAGCTCTGTCTATGAATTTGAGAGTGGTTACATTTCTCCAGGCCCATTTTTTTTATTTAACCAGGCAAGTCAGTTTAAGAACAAATTCGTATTTGCAATGATGGCCTAGGAACAGTGAGATTTGCTCTAACCACTAGGCTACCTGCCTCAGCTTTTTAACAAAACACAGGCGGTGTTTCCGCTTTGTTACCGTTTCAATTAGGAATTCTAGCTTCAAGCAGCACTATAACATTGCTGCAACATCATCAAGTTACAAATAGCCTTCTAACAGTAACATCAATTAGATTGTTGTGTATCTGCTGAGTTAGCATTCCAGTGGTGTGCTAGCTAGCTAGCTACCTATGGAGACTGAGCTAGGGAGAGTAACAGTGTCCACATCAATTAGCCCTCCGGTAATAGACTGGGCTTATTTGTGTGGGTCTGGATATGGCTTGTCCCTACAGGGTAAGTGTAACAGCGTTCTTCGTTTGTAGAAAGAGAGTCGGACCGAAATGCAGCGTGGTGGTTACTCATTTATTTAATGTAGAGATCGCGATACATGAAAAATACTTATACAAAAACATAAACAACAAACGGAACGTGAAACCTAATTACAGCCGATCTGGTGAAACTACACAGAGACAGGAACAATCACCCACGAAATACAAAGCGAAACCCAGGCTACCTAAATATGGTTCCCAATCAGAGACAACGAGAATCACCTGACTCTGAGAACCGCCTCAGGCAGCCAAGGCCATACAACACCCCTACTCAGCCGCAATCCCAATAACCACAAAACCCCAATACGAAATACAACAAAACAAACCCATGTCTCACCCTGGCCTGACCAAACAATCAACGAAAACACAAAACACTAAGACCAAGGCGTGACAGTAAGGCTACATGGTCTGGTGCAGACAGACAGTCAGACAAATAGGAGTCCTTATCACACCGTCCCAGACACAATTTCTGCAGGTATACATCTTTGACCTCATTAAGGGATCGCCTATGACATTTTAACACTTAACGGAGTTCTGAGGACATGGAGATTGAAGTTCATCGCACGCACGCACGCACGCACACACACACACACACACACTCCTCCCGTCGCTCCCACTGTCTCGAGCTGCCTGCGCAATAAACTTGTAAAGCGTGATCTTTTGGCTGTTTTGCTGCCAGGCCTGGATCCTGCTCTGTTGAAACGTTACAGCCCCAGAAAGCTAAATGCAGCCCTGGGGCTGTATAGTCGTTTTCTGTGGATATACTTTGTGCTGTTTAAAAGTGTATTATACTCTATTGAAAACTCTGAAAGTGTGAATTTTTTCGTCTTCTAAATTTTTGATCTCTTTCTGTGTGAATTCATGGAGCCTCAGACGTTCAAATAATATTCCTGTAGGAAAATAAAGTAAGCATGTCACCTGAATTTGCGGGAAAGAACTTATATTATAATCACAAAAATGATGAAATGTTGAACACCATCCTCCCATTGCTCCTCCAAAATTTTAAGCAGCAATAAAGTCTGCATTTATATTTTAAACGCTTTAATACGTCCATCTGCCGCTATGTTAAGTAAGATTAAAATGCTAAACGCTGTGGAATCCTTACGCTAAGATGTTATCCTACACTACAACAGCCGGACAGAATAGAAAATAAAAAGCAGCTTACTCATGAAAGTACCATCACCCTGCACATCCAGAAGAGGACTGGCCACCCCTCGGAAGCTGGTTCTTATCTTTCTCCCTAGGTTCCTGCCTTTCTAGGGACAACTGCTGATGTCAAAATACCTTTATAAAATACATTATATTGGTTGATTGATTACTGCACCCACTGAACTTTCAGAGTGGCCTTTCCATGAACCTACAGTTGCTTTTCAGTGACCTTCTATCTAGTAGGAGACACTCATAGGCTCTCCGGTTTCAGCACTGGCAGTACCCTTCCCTTTCCCCATCGCCCCTTCCTTGCACCCCTCACAATGCCTACCCAGCTGTTGGGGTCAGGGACACTCCTCTTCGAGTCCTGGAATCCAGCCCAGCCAGACTTTCTGAACCATTAGACCTGTCCTGGTCCAACCCTAATACAACCTTTACTCAGCACCACACACCCAATCCCCCTTTTAAGTCTGACTGTACACAGGGGAGATATATCGACCAGTGTACTATTACAGCGATCGATCGCTAATTCCCATCCATTTGGCACCACAGCAGGACATGGTGTGAGAATTGACAGAATTCTGACTGAGCATTTTACCATCACAGTGAAAGTGCTACATAGATTTTTATAAATTGTGATATATTTCTCACCAGTCAGGTGGCTGAGCCAAATCACACTTCTTCTGATACACTTATCTTGCTGACCAGTCAGTACACTGTTTAACGTCCACAGACTACATACAGAATGTGATCCATGTATCTATTGATCATCTATTTATTGCTGTAATCTAGTCCCACAGAATGATGTATGTATATGATACTGTATCTCTATGGTAACGACACTCACAGGGAAAGGCTCCTGCCAGCTGGCTCCCACTATGGAGGGTCTGATGATGCCGATGCTGAGCTTGCTGCTCTCCTTCTGAACCACGTACTCTGCCAGGGCTTTGGTGTAGGTGTAGGTGTTGGGGCGGTCCCCGATGAGGCGCGGCGTGATGTCACGGACGATGCTGTCCTCCATCCACCTGTAGTCACAGACACAAGAGGACACTCACAATTTGACTCGCATCACAATGGTACAGGACACATGCCAGGATTGAAGTAAAGTTGGCATTTTGAGGGCATCCCGGGTGGCGCAGTGGTCACGGGCGCTGTACTGCAGCGCCAGCTGTGCCACCAGAGACTCTGGGTTCGCGCCCAGGCTCTGTCGTAAACTGGCCGCGACCGGGAGGTCCGTGGGGCGACGCACAATTGGCCTAGCGTTGGCTGGGTTAGGGAGGGTTTGGCCGGTAGGGAAATCCTTGTCTCATCGTGCACCAGCGACTCCTGTGGCGGGCCGGGCGCAGTGCGCGCTAACCAAGGTTGCCAGGTGCATGGTGTTTCCTCCGACACATTGGTGCGGCTGGCTTCCGGGTTGGATGGCGCTGTGTTAAGAAGCAGTGCGGCTTGGTTGGGTTGTGTATCGGAGGACGCATGACTTTCAACCTTCTGAGTTGTAGCGATGAGACAAGATAGTAGCTACTAAAACAATTGGATACCACGAAATTGGGGAGAAAAAGGAGTCAAATTCACAAAAAACAAGCAAACAAAAAAAGTTGGCATTTTGTGTAGATAGATGAAACGTCGTTCACTCCGATAGCCGTCTGTGATGGTATTTATAATCAATCATTAGTTCATCGGTTCAATTCCATTTCAATCAGTTCCTTCAGGAGATTAATTGAAATTCAATGAATATACTGTCATTTATCTAACTAAGGGTCTAATAATCATAGAGATTATTGAGAGGTTTAGAGGCAGAGGTTGTTTAGAGGTTTTTTTATTTATTTATTTCACCTTTATTTAACCAGGTAGGCAAGTTGAGAACAAGTTCTCATTCACAATTGCGACCTGGCCAAGATAAAGCAAAGCAGTTCGACAGATACAACGACACAGAGTTACACATGGAGTAAAACAAACATACAGTCAATAATACAGTATAAACAAGTCTATATACAATGTGAGCAAATGAGGTGAGAAGGGAGGTAAAGGCAAAAAAGGCCATGGTGGCAAAGTAAATACAATATAGCAAGTAAAACACCGGAATGGTAGTTTTGCAATGGAAGAATGTGCAAAGTAGACATAAAAATAATGGGGTGCAAAGGAGCAAAATAAATAAATAAATTAAATACAGTTGGGAAAGAGGTAGTTGTTTGGGCTAAATTATAGGTGGGCTATGTACAGGTGCAGTAATCTGTAAGATGCTCTGACAGTTGGTGCTTAAAGCTAGTGAGGGAGATAAGTGTTTCCAGTTTCAGAGATTTTTGCAGTTCGTTCCAGTCACTGGCAGCAGAGAACTGGAAGGAGAGGCATAGAGGTTGTTTAGAGGCATAGAGGTTGTTTAGAGGCATAGATGTTGTTTAGAGGCATAGAGGTTGTTTAGAGGTTGTTTAGAGGTTTAGAGGTTGTTTAGAGGCATAGAGGTTGTTTTGGTGGTGTTGGAGGTGGAACGGAGTTAGAGCTGTCAAATCCCGGCATTATACCTAAAGGAGGACATTTTCTCATTCTGACCTTCCAACGTGAGTGGAACGGGTGTGGCTTCGTGACAATGATCACAATAGCAGCTGCTCACCGATGTGACAGGTACAACGTAGTTCCACCTCCGACTGCGCCAAATCATCAGCTATGACAGTTAATGTTTGATCTGATCGAATCCAGGCCTAAGTGTCATTTATCTTTACTGAGCATATTGAAATCGTAAAAGCAGCAACCCCACCCCCAACTCAGAAATTTGAAATCACACTACTCACTCCAGGGAGTCGATGAGCTTCTTGGGTTCTACAGGCGGTGGGTAGATGATCTCGTCGATGTGCCTGCGGTTGCAGTTGGCGTAGGCTGTGGAGATGTGGATGAAGGCCTGGAGGTTGTGCATCTGCTGGGCCAGATTCAGGAGCTGCTGCGTGGCCATCACATTCAGCTGCAGGGCGTGTCTGGGAAGAGAGGACACACACACACACAGCAGGACTAGGTAAGAGATCGCTGTGCATAAGTACACATAAGAAGCATAAGCACACTATGCATTCCCGTAACGAGAGAGAGAGAGGGAGAGAGAGAGAGAGAGAGAAGGGTGAGAGAGAAGGGGGAGAGAGAGACCAAGAGAGAAGGGTGAAAGAGAGACCAAGAGAGAAGGGTGAAAGAGAGAAACAGAAAAAGAGACAGAAAAAGAGAGAAACAGAAAAAGAGAGACCAAGAGAGACCAAGAGAGACCAAGAGAGAGAGACCAAGAGAGAGAGACCGAGAGAGACCAAGAGAGAAGGGTGAGAGAGAGACCAAGAGAGAAGGGTGAGAGAGAGACCAAGAGAGAGAGGTGAGAGAGAGAAACAGAAAAAGAGAGACCGAGAGAGACCGAGAGAGACCAAGAGAGAGAGACCGAGAGAGACCAAGAGAGAAGGGTGAGAGAGAGAAACAGAAAAAGAGAGAAACAGAAAAAGAGAGAGAAGGGTGAGAGAGAAACAGAAAAAGAGAGAGAAGGGTGAGAGAGAGACAGAAAAAGAGAAACAGAAAAAGAGAGAGAGAAGGGTAAGAGAGAGAGAGCACGTTGGAGAGTTGGCATTATAATAATCCTCCCTCACACCCTTTTATCCTCACACTTGATTCCAGCAATGTGCTTCCATTCCAGGAAAACAGACAGAAATCTATCTCACCTCTCAGCCAGTCTACAGAGAAAGATAGTGCTTCTCAGCCACAGTCAGGCAGTGTGGAAGGTGTGTGTGTGTGTATGTAAGTGCAGATGTCAGATGTGGTTTTGGGAACTTTTATAGAGCACTAGGGTAGTTTGAGAACTATTATAGAGCACTTGTCCAGTTTGAGAACTATTATAGAGAACTATTATAGAGCACTAGGCCAGTTTGAGAACTATTATAGAGCACTAGGCCAGTTTGAGAACTATTATAGAGCACTAGGCCAGTTTGAGAACTATTACAGAGCACTAGGCCAGTTTGAGAATACACTGAGACAGATAGACACATAGCTCTTTAATGTTTTAATAATCCCTCTGAAGACCTCATTCCTGCTTCCTCACTCAGTAGGAGACATCTAAAGACATCTCTCTACCATCTCTCTACAGCTAGCTACCTGTAGACTCCCTGGATAAATCTCTCTACCCCCTACAGCTAGCTACCTGCAGACATCTCTCTACCCCCTACAGCTAGCTACCTGTAGACTCCCTGGATACATCTCTCTACCCCCTACAGCTAGCTACCTGTAGACTCCCTGGATACATCTCTCTACCCCCTACAGCTAGCTACCTGTAGACTCCCTGGATACATCTCTCTACCCCCTACAGCTAGCTACCTGTAGACTCCCTGGATACATCTCTCTACCCCCTACAGCTAGCTACCTGTAGACTCCCTGGATACATCTCTCTACCCCCTACAGCTAGCTTACCTGTAGACTCCCTGGATAAATCTCTCTACCCCCTACAGCTAGCTAGCTACCTGCAGACATCTCTCTACCCCCTACAGCTAGCTACCTGTAGACTCCCTGGATACATCTCTCTACCCCCTACAGCTAGCTTACCTGTAGACTCCCTGGATACATCTCTCTACCCCCTACAGCTAGCTACCTGTAGACTCCCTGGATACATCTCTCTACCCCCTACAGCTACCTACCTGTAGACTCCCTGGATACATCTCTCTACAGCTAGCTACCTGTAGACTCCCTGGATAAATCTCTCTACCCCCTACAGCTAGCTACCTGCAGACTCCCTGGATACATCTGTCTACCCCCTACAGCTAGCTACCAGCAGACTCCCTGGATAAATCTCTCTACCCCCTACAGCTAGCTACCTGCAGACTCCCTGGATACATCTGTCTACCCCCTACAGCTAGCTACCTGTAGACTCCCTGGATAAATCTCTCTACCCCCTACAGCTAGTTACCTGTAGACTCCCTGGATACATCTCTCTACCCCCTACAGCTACCTACCTGTAGACTCCCTGGATACATCTCTCTACCCCCTACAGCTAGCTACCGGCAGACTCCCTGGATAAATCTCTCTACCCCCTACAGCTAGCTACCGGCAGACTCCCTGGATAAATCTCTCTACCCCCTACAGCTAGCTACCTGCAGACTCCCTGGATACATCTGTCTACCCCCTACAGCTAGCTACCTGTAGACTCCCTGGATAAATCTCTCTACCCCCTACAGCTACCTACCTGCAGACTCCCTGGATAAATCTCTCTACCCCCTACAGCTACCTACCTGCAGACTCCCTGGATAAATCTCTCTACCCCCTACAGCTAGCTACCTGCAGACTCCCTGGATACATCTCTCTACCCCCTACAGCTAGCTACCTGTAGACTCCCTGGATACATCTCTCTACATCTCTCTACAGCTAGCTACCTGTAGACTCCCTGGATACATCTCTCTATCCCCTACAGCTAGCTACCTGTAGACTCCCTGGATACATCTCTCTACAGCTAGCTACCTGTAGACTCCCTGGATACATCTCTCTACAGCTAGCTACCTGTAGACTCCCTGGATACATCTCTCTACAGCTAGCTACCTGTAGACTCCCTGGATACATCTCTCTACAGCTAGCTACCTGTAGACTCCCTGGATACATCTCTCTACAGCTAGCTACCTGTAGACTCCCTGGATACATCTCTCTACCCCCTACAGCTAGCTACCTGTAGACTCCCTGGATACATCTCTCTACAGCTAGCTACCTGTAGACTCCCTGGATACATCTCTCTACCCCCTACAGCTACCTACCTGTAGACTCCCTGGATACATCTCTCTACAGCTAGCTACCTGTAGACTCCCTGGATACATCTCTCTACAGCTAGCTACCTGTAGACTCCCTGGATACATCTCTCTACAGCTAGCTACCTGTAGACTCCCTGGATACATCTCTCTACAGCTAGCTACCTGTAGACTCCCTGGATACATCTCTCTACAGCTAGCTACCTGTAGACTCCCTGGATACATCTCTCTACATCTCTCTACAGCTAGCTACCTGTAGACTCCCTGGATACATCTCTCTACATCTCTCTACAGCTAGCTACCTGCAGACTCCCTGGATACATCTCTCTCTGTCTCTCTCACCACATGGAACATCGATGCACTGTCTACTACGTGAGATGATGAAACCACGTGGAATATTGAAAACTTAAACAGTTTCAATTTTTAAATTCAATATGACTGTATTCTATAAGACTTTATTCGCTCAACATTGCATTGGATTTTGATATAATATGTTTAAGTACTATTTATGTAAGTGTTTGCCTGTCAACCATTTTCGGTGAACAATGTTGCTTGACAGACGATACACAGACGCTATATTATCTTGGGATCTCTGTTGTGTTTCTCAACATCCTCGTCATACTCTAGATGTATCAGCTTCCCCATTGGTCAACACCAGAACACAAACAGTCCACACTATCAACCAAACATCACTTCCTGTAGGAAGTCCCTGGACAATGGGCACTTTCTGGTACTCGGGACAATGACAAAGCAAAACCTTCCGACCCCATAAACCAGACCCGAGTAAAATATCAAAATAAAACGTGACCAAGATAAAGACGACCCTGGCCCCTATACGGGCTGACCTCCTCTCAACTAGAGACTGTCTACTGTGTTGACATCCGTTAATAGGATCTCCATGTCTTTGTACCTCTCTCTGTGTCAGACACAAGCTACGTCCATGCATTTATATACAATAAAACGGATTTGTTGAGTTGATAAAGTGGTGAGTTAGCATGATAGCTAGGTGATAGAGGAAGAGTCAGTGTGTAGGGGGTTGTGGTCCTCACTTGAGGGGTTCGTCGAAGCGGATGGTGGCAGCACAGTGGAAGATGATGTTGACGCAGGAGGTCAGTCTCTCTATGTCCTCAGGACTGATGGCCAGGGCAGGCTGTGTCAACTCACTGCTGATAGGAACTATCTTCTGGTGGAAGTCTGGGTTGTCCTCCCTCACGCGGTCAAACAGCTGCAGGAAATGCACACACAGATGCATCAGATCATATCAACGTATGTCAAGCCATTGATTTAGCCAGGTCCATATGTAAAGGACACTATATGTATTGATGTCTGTAACGATTCTGTCTACATGGATGTTTGGCTGGAGGCTATTCCTCTACACAACTGCTACTGTGTAAAGCCATGTCAGCTTTTACCTAACAATAGCACCATAGTAGTATTTGCAAGCCTCAGTATTAACAATATGGTTCATGTTGACCGATGTAATTGATGAATGACTCTAGTATTTAAACACAGATCAAGCGGGTGGCAATATTTGCATTTTCCCACAATGCTCTAGTAGCAGCGGTGTCGCCCATGGGAGACCACACTCTGCAGTACCAGAGCACTCTGTGTGTGTGTGTGTGTGTGTGTGTGTGTGTGTGTGTGTGTGTGTGTGTGTGTGTGTGTGTGTGTGTGTGTGTGTGTGTGTGTGTGTGTGTGTGTGTGTGTGTGTGTGTAACATGTTCCCTGTTCTTATGACTCAGATGAGGCAGGGAGTGCACCTTACGAAACATGACACAGGAAATGAAACCTCATCACCAAGGAGGGAGATAATATCATTCCTTATCCTCCAAGCAAAAACCATTATCAACAAATTGTAGGTTTTAGTCTTGAATGCAGGGAACTGTGTTTTAGGGCTGAATATAAGAACGCAACAAACAGAAGGGAAGATAAATTATATTGTGACAGATGAGACATAAATCAAGTAGCTGGCCAGTGTGCACCTCAGATTTGGCTCTGGGTGTCGAGAATTAAGGAAGACACAAAACACAAATTGTACTGGACATTTCAGATGGCTAGTGATTAAGATTAGCATGTGTGAGTTGTGAAATTGGATGTCTCTCCCTCTGTGTGTGTGTGTGTGTGTGTGTGTGTGTGTGTGTGTGTGTGTGTGTGTGTGTGTGTGTGTGTGTGTGTGTGTGTGTGTGTGTGTGTGTGTGTGTGTGTGTGTGTGTGTGTGTGTGTGTGTGTGTGTGTGTGTGTTCCGGCTGCCCTGGTAAGCAGACCACTAAGTGAAGAGCAGGACAGATGTTGAGTAATGCCTCCAACAGCTGTTCATATCCATGTTCTCTCCATCCCTCCCTACATCTATCTCTCTCCATCTCCATCCATCCCTCCCTACATCTATCTCTCTCTCTCTCCATCTCTCCCTACATATATATCTCTCTCTCTCCATCTCCATCCCTCCCTACATCTATCTCTCTTTCTATTGCTGTCTCTTTTCTGGCTCTCTAATGAGTCCATGTTGACTGCACTTTTCCTCACATCGTGACAAACTGAAGAACTCTGTTGACCCCATTCACCCTGGTGGAAAAAGTCCCTGAGGTCTCAATGTGTGTTCTGCTTTCTACTCCAGCTCAACCCATAACAGAGACAGAGACATATTTCTCAGATCCACAAAGAATTAGAAAACAAACCTGATGTTGATTAATCTCCCATATCTACTGAGTGAAATACCACAGTGTGCCATCACAGCAGCAATATTTGGGACCTGTTGCCACAGGAAAAGGTCAACCAGTGAAGAACAAACACCATTTTAAATACAACCCATATTTAAGTTTATTTCCCTTTTGTACATTAACCATTTGTACATCGTTACAACAATGTATATATGCACAATACGACATGTGTAATATCTTTATTCTTTTGAAACTTCTGTATGTGTAATGTTTACTGTTAATTTTTATTGTTTATTTAACTTTTGCATATTATCTACCTCACTTGCTTTGGCAATGTTAACACGTTTCCCATGCCAATAAAGCCCCTTGAATTGAAATGAATTGAAAGATGGAGGGGGAGAGAACGGATCAGTTTCACTGTCTGCAGCCGGCTGTTCCCTTCACTATTATCTGAATGGTACCAGCCATACAGAAAACCACTGCTGCTGATCCTACAAAACGCTACTACACTGTACATCATGTATAGTACCAACACTACTACTCCACTGTACATCATGTATAGTACCAACACTACTACTACACATCATGTATAGTACCAACACTACTACTCCACTGTACATCATGTATAGTACCAACACTACTACTCCACTGTACATCATGTATAGTACCAACACTACTACTACACATCATGTATAGTACCAACACTACTACTCCACTGTACATCATGTATAGTACCAACACTACTACTATCATGTATAGTACATCATGTATAGTACCAACACTACTACTCCACTGTACATCATGTATAGTACCAACACTACTACTCCACTGTACATCATGTATAGTACCAACACTACTACTCCACTGTACATCATGTATAGTACCAACACTACTACTCCACTGTACATCATGTATAGTACCAACACTACTACTCCACTGTACATCATGTATAGTACCAACACTACTACTCCACTGTACATCATGTATAGTACCAACACTACTACTCCACTGTACATCATGTATAGTACCAACACTACTACTCCACTGTACATCATGTATAGTACCAACACTACTACTCCACTGTACATCATGTATAGTACCAACACTACTACTACACATCATGTATAGTACCAACACTACTACCCACTGTACATCATGTATAGTACCAACACTACTACTACACTGCATCATGTATAGTACCAACACTACTATTCCACTGTACATCATGTATAGTACCAACGCTACTACTACACTGTACATCATGTATAGTACCAACACTACTACTCCACTGTACATCATGTATAGTACCAACACTACTACTCCACTGTACATCATGTATAGTACCAACACTACTACTACACTGTACATCATGTATAGTACCAACACTACTACTCCACTGTACATCATGTATAGTACCAACACTACTACTCCACATCATGTATAGTACCAACACTACTACTCCACTGTACATCATGTATAGTACCAACACTACTACTCCACTGTACATCATGTATAGTACCAACACTACTACTCCACTGTACATCATGTATAGTACCAACACTACTACTACACTGTACATCATGTATAGTACCAACACTACTACTCCACTGTACATCATGTATAGTACCAACACTACTACTCCTGTACATCATGTATAGTACCAACACTACTACTCCACTGTACATCATGTATAGTACCAACACTACTACTCCACTGTACATCATGTATAGTACCAACACTACTACTCCACTCATGTATAGTACCAACACTACTCCACTGTACATCATGTATAGTACCAACACTACTACTCCACTGTACATCATGTATAGTACCAACACTACTACTCCACTGTACATCATGTATAGTACCAACACTACTACTACACATCATGTATAGTACCAACACTACTACTCCACTGTACATCATGTATAGTACCAACACTACTACTACACATCATGTATAGTACCAACACTACTATTCCACTGTACATCATGTATAGTACCAACACTACTACTCCACTGTACATCATGTATAGTACCAACACTACTACTCCACTGTACATCATGTATAGTACCAACACTACTACTCCACTGTACATCATGTATAGTACCAACACTACTACTACACTGTACATCATGTATAGTACCAACACTACTACTCCACTGTACATCATGTATAGTACCAACACTACTACTACACATCATGTATAGTACCAACACTACTACTCCACTGTACATCATGTATAGTACCAACACTACTACTCCACTGTACATCATGTATAGTACCAACACTACTACTACACATCATGTATAGTACCAACACTACTACTCCACTGTACATCATGTATAGTACCAACACTACTACTCCACTGTACATCATGTATAGTACCAACACTACTACTCCACTGTACATCATGTATAGTACCAACACTACTACTCCACTGTACATCATGTATAGTACCAACACTACTACTACACATCATGTATAGTACCAACACTACTACTCCACTGTACATCATGTATAGTACCAACACTACTACTCCACTGTACATCATGTATAGTACCAACACTACTACTACTGTACATCATGTATAGTACCAACACTACTACTCCACTGTACATCATGTATAGTACCAACACTACTACTCCACTGTACATCATGTATAGTACCAACACTACTACTCCACTGTACATCATGTATAGTACCAACACTACTACTCCACTGTACATCATGTATAGTACCAACACTACTACTCCACTCCACTGTACATCATGTATAGTACCAACACTACTACTACACATCATGTATAGTACCAACACTACTACTCCACTGTACATCATGTATAGTACCAACACTACTACTACACTGTACATCATGTATAGTACCAACACTACTACTCCACTGTACATCATGTATAGTACCAACACTACTACTCCACTGTACATCATGTATAGTACCAACACTACTACTACACATCATGTATAGTACCAACACTACTACTCCACTGTACATCATGTATAGTACCAACACTACTACTACACTGTACATCATGTATAGTACCAACACTACTACTACACTGTACATCATGTATAGTACCAACACTACTACTCCACTGTACATCATGTATAGTACCAACACTACTACTACACATCATGTATAGTACCAACACTACTACTCCACTGTACATCATGTATAGTACCAACACTACTACTCCACTGTACATCATGTATAGTACCAACACTACTACTCCACTGTACATCATCATGTATAGTACCAACACTACTACTGTACATCATGTATAGTACCAACACTCCACTGTATCATGTATAGTACCAACACTACTACTCCACTGTACATCATGTATAGTACCAACACTACTACTACACATCATGTATAGTACCAACACTACTACTCCACTGTACATCATGTATAGTACCAACACTACTACTCCACTGTACATCATGTATAGTACCAACACTACTACTCCACTGTACATCATGTATAGTACCAACACTACTACTCCACTGTACATCATGTATAGTACCAACGCTACTACTACACTGTACATCATGTATAGTACCAACACTACTACTCCACTGTACATCATGTATAGTACCAACACTACTACTCCACATCATGTATAGTACCAACACTACTACTCCACTGTACATCATGTATAGTACCAACACTACTACTCCACTGTACATCATGTATAGTACCAACACTACTACTCCACTGTACATCATGTATAGTACCAACACTACTACTACACTGTACATCATGTATAGTACCAACACTACTACTCCACTGTACATCATGTATAGTACCAACACTACTACTCCACATCATGTATAGTACCAACACTACTACTCCACTGTACATCATGTATAGTACCAACACTACTACTCCACTGTACATCATGTATAGTACCAACATTACTACTACACATCATGTATAGTACCAACACTACTACTCCACTGTACATCATGTATAGTACCAACACTACTACTCCACTGTACATCATGTATAGTACCAACACTACTACTCCACTGTACATCATGTATAGTACCAACACTACTACTACACATCATGTATAGTACCAACACTACTACTCCACTGTACATCATGTATAGTACCAACACTACTACTACACATCATGTATAGTACCAACACTACTATTCCACTGTACATCATGTATAGTACCAACACTACTACTCCACTGTACATCATGTATAGTACCAACACTACTACTACACTGTACATCATGTATAGTACCAACACTACTACTCCACTGTACATCATGTATAGTACCAACGCTACTACTACACTGTACATCATGTATAGTACCAACACTACTACTCCACTGTACATCATGTATAGTACCAACACTACTACTACACATCATGTATAGTACCAACACTACTACTCCACTGTACATCATGTATAGTACCAACACTACTACTCCACTGTACATCATGTATAGTACCAACACTACTACTACACATCATGTATAGTACCAACACTACTACTCCACTGTACATCATGTATAGTACCAACACTACTACTCCACTGTACATCATGTATAGTACCAACACTACTACTCCACTGTACATCATGTATAGTACCAACACTACTACTCCACTGTACATCATGTATAGTACCAACACTACTACTACACATCATGTATAGTACCAACACTACTACTCCACTGTACATCATGTATAGTACCAACACTACTACTCCACTGTACATCATGTATAGTACCAACACTACTACTACACATCATGTATAGTACCAACACTACTACTCACTGTACATCATGTATGGTACCAACACTACTACTCCACTGTACATCATGTATAGTACCAACACTACTACTACACATGTACATCATGTATAGTACCAACACTACTACTCCACTGTACATCATGTATAGTACCAACACTACTACTCCACTGTACATCATGTATAGTACCAACACTACTACTCCACTGTACATCATGTATAGTACCGACACTACTACTCCACTGTACATCATGTATAGTACCAACACTACTACTACACATCATGTATGGTACCAACACTACTACTACACTGTACATCATGTATAGTACCAACACTACTACTACACTGTACATCATGTATAGTACCAACACTACTACTACACTGTACATCATGTATAGTACCAACACTACTACTACACATCATGTATAGTACCAACACTACTACTACACATCATGTATAGTACCAACACTACTACTCCACTGTACATCATGTATAGTACCAACACTACTACTACACTGTACATCATGTATAGTACCAACACTACTACTACACTGTACATCATGTATAGTACCAACACTACTACTACACATCATGTATAGTACCAACACTACTACTCCACTGTACATCATGTATAGTACCAACACTACTACTGCACTGTACATCATGTATAGTACCAACACTACTACTACACATCATGTATAGTACCAACACTACTACTCCACTGTACATCATGTATAGTACCAACACTACTACTACACATCATGTATAGTACCAACACTACTACTGCACTGTACATCATGTATAGTACCAACACTACTACTACACATCATGTATAGTACCAACACTACTACTCCACTGTACATCATGTATAGTACCAACGCTACTACTACACATCATGTATAGTAGCAACACTACTACTACACATCATGTATAGTACCAACACTACTACTCCACTGTACATCATGTATAGTACCAACACTACTACTCCACTGTACATCATGTATAGTACCAACACTACTACTACACATCATGTATAGTACCAACACTACTACTACACATCATGTATAGTACCAACACTACTACTACACATCATGTATAGTACCAACACTACTACTCCACTGTACATCATGTATAGTACCAACGCTACTACTGCACTGTACATCATGTATAGTACCAACGCTACTACTACACTGTACATCATGTATAGTACCAACGCTACTACTACACTGTACATCATGTATAGTACCAACACTACTACTCCACTGTACATCATGTATAGTACCAACACTACTACTACACATCATGTATAGTACCAACACTACTACTCCACTGTACATCATGTATAGTACCAACACTACTACTACACTGTACATCATGTATAGTACCAACACTACTACTACACTGTACATCATGTATAGTACCAACACTACTACTACACTGTACATCATGTATAGTACCAACACTACTACTACCACTGTACATCATGTATAGTACCAACACTACTACTACACTGTACATCATGTATAGTACCAACACTACTACTACACTGTACATCATGTATAGTACCAACACTACTACTACACTGTACATCATGTATAGTACCAACACTACTACTCCACTGTACATCATGTATAGTACCAACACTACTACTCCACTGTACATCATGTATAGTACCAACACTACTACTCCACTGTACATCATGTATAGTACCAACACTACTACTCCACTGTACATCATGTATAGTACCAACACTACTACTCCACTGTACATCATGTATAGTACCAACACTACTACTCCACTGTACATCATGTATAGTACCAACACTACTACTCCACTGTACATCATGTATAGTACCAACACTACTACTCCACTGTACATCATGTATAGTACCAACACTACTACTCCACTGTACATCATGTATAGTACCGACACTACTACTCCACTGTACATCATGTATAGTACCAACACTACTACTACACATCATGTATGGTACCAACACTACTACTACACTGTACATCATGTATAGTACCAACACTACTACTACACTGTACATCATGTATAGTACCAACACTACTACTACACATCATGTATAGTACCAACACTACTACTACACTGTACATCATGTATAGTACCAACACTACTACTACACATCATGTATAGTACCAACACTACTACTACACATCATGTATAGTACCAACACTACTACTACACATCATGTATAGTACCAACACTACTACTCCACTGTACATCATGTATAGTACCAACACTACTACTACACTGTACATCATGTATAGTACCAACACTACTACTACACATCATGTATAGTACCAACACTACTACTCCACTGTACATCATGTATAGTACCAACACTACTACTGCACTGTACATCATGTATAGTACCAACACTACTACTACACATCATGTATAGTACCAACACTACTACTCCACTGTACATCATGTATAGTACCAACACTACTACTACACATCATGTATAGTACCAACACTACTACTGCACTGTACATCATGTATAGTACCAACACTACTACTACACATCATGTATAGTACCAACACTACTACTCCACTGTACATCATGTATAGTACCAACGCTACTACTACACATCATGTATAGTAGCAACACTACTACTCCACATCATGTATAGTACCAACACTACTACTCCACTGTACATCATGTATAGTACCAACACTACTACTCCACTGTACATCATGTATAGTACCAACACTACTACTACACATCATGTATAGTACCAACACTACTACTACACATCATGTATAGTACCAACACTACTACTACACATCATGTATAGTACCAACACTACTACTCCACTGTACATCATGTATAGTACCAACACTACTACTCCACTGTACATCATGTATAGTACCAACACTACTACTCCACTGTACATCATGTATAGTACCAACACTACTACTACACTGTACATCATGTATAGTACCAACACTACTACTACACTGTACATCATGTATAGTACCAACACTACTACTCCACTGTACATCATGTATAGTACCAACACTACTACTACACTGTACATCATGTATAGTACCAACACTACTACTACACTGTACATCATGTATAGTACCAACACTACTACTCCACTGTACATCATGTATAGTACCAACACGATGTGTAGTAGTACACTAGGCTACTGTACAGCACTTTGAGATATCAGCTGATGTACGAAGGGCTATATAAATAAATTTGATTTGATTTGATCTGATTTGTATAGTACCAACACTACTACTACACATCATGTATAGTACCAACACTACTACTACACATCATGTATAGTACCAACACTACTACTCCACTGTACATCATGTATAGTACCAACGCTACTACTGCACTGTACATCATGTATAGTACCAACGCTACTACTACACTGTACATCATGTATAGTACCAACGCTACTACTACACTGTACATCATGTATAGTACCAACACTACTACTCCACTGTACATCATGTATAGTACCAACACTACTACTACACATCATGTATAGTACCAACACTACTACTCCACTGTACATCATGTATAGTACCAACACTACTACTCCACTGTACATCATGTATAGTACCAACACTACTACTACACTGTACATCATGTATAGTACCAACACTACTACTACACTGTACATCATGTATAGTACCAACACTACTACTACACTGTACATCATGTATAGTACCAACACTACTACTCCACTGTACATCATGTATAGTACCAACACTACTACTCCACTGTACATCATGTATAGTACCAACACTACTACTACACTGTACATCATGTATAGTACCAACACTACTACTCCACTGTACATCATGTATAGTACCAACACTACTACTACACTGTACATCATGTATAGTACCAACACTACTACTACACTGTACATCATGTATAGTACCAACGCTACTACTACACTGTACATCATGTATAGTACCAACACTACTACTACACTGTACATCATGTATAGTACCAACACTACTACTACACTGTACATCATGTCTCCTCTCCTCCCTTTCTGCATCCTTTGACTCTCTATGTCCCCTATCTTCCAGGCCGGCTCGGTCCTCCCCTCCCGCTCCGTGGCTTGACGACTCAATGCGAGCTCACAGAACAGGGCTCCGGAAGGCCGAGCGGAAATGGAGGAAAACTCGCCTCCCTGCGGACCTGGCATCCTTTCACTCCCTCCTCTCTACATTTTCCTCCTCTGTCTCTGCTGCTAAAGCCACTTTCTACCACTCTAAATTCCAAGCATCTGCCTCTAACCCTAGGAAGCTCTTTGCCACATTCTCCTCCCTCCTGAATCCTCCTCCCCCTCCCCCCTCCTCCCTCTCTGCAGATGACTTCGTCAACCATTTTGAAAAGAAGATCGACGACATCCGATCCTCGTTTGCTAAGTCAAACAACACCACTGGTTCTGCTCACACTGCCCTACCCTGTGCTCTGACCTCTTTCTCCCCTCTCTCCAGATGAAATCTTGCGTCTTGTGACGGCCGGCCGCCCAACAACCTGCCCGCTCGACCCTATCCCCTCCTCTCTTCTCCAGACCATTTCCGGAGACCTTCTCCCTTACCTCACCTCGCTCATCAACTTATCCCTGACCGCTGGCTACGTCCCTTCCGTCTTCAAGAGAGCGAGAGTTGCACCCCTTCTGAAAAAACCTACACTCGATCCCTCCGATGTCAACAACTACAGACCAGTATCCCTTCTTTCTTTTCTCTCCAAAACTCTTGAACGTGCCGTCCTTGGTCAGCTCTCCCGCTATCTCTCTCAGAATGACCTTCTTGATCCAAATCAGTCAGGTTTCAAGACTAGTCATTCAACTGAGACTGCTCTTCTCTGTATCACGGAGGCGCTCCGCACCGCTAAAGCTAACTCTCTCTCCTCTGCTCTCATCCTTCTAGACCTATCGGCTGCCTTCGATACTGTGAACCATCAGATCCTCCTCTCCACCCTCTCCGAGTTGGACATCTCCGGCGCGGCCCATGCTTGGATTGCGTCCTACCTGACAGGTCGCTCCTACCAGGTGGCGTGGCGAGAATCTGTCTCCTCACCACGCGCTCTCACCACTGGTGTCCCCCAGGGCTCTGTTCTAGGCCCTCTCCTATTCTCGCTATACACCAAGTCACTTGGCTCTGTCATAACCTCACATGGTCTCTCCTATCATTGCTATGCAGACGACACACAATTAATCTTCTCCTTTCCCCCTTCTGATGACCAGGTGGCGAATCGCATCTCTGCATGTCTGGCAGACATATCAGTGTGGATGACGGATCACCACCTCAAGCTGAACTTCGGCAAGACGGAGCTGCTCTTCCTCCCGGGAAGGACTGCCCGTTCCATGATCTCGCCATCACGGTTGACAACTCCATTGTGTCCTCCTCCCAGAGCGCTAAGAACCTTGGCGTGATCCTGGACAACAAACTGTCGTTCTCAACTAACATCAAGGCGGTGGCCCGTTCCTGTAGGTTCATGCTCTACAACATCCGCAGAGTACGACCCTGCCTCACACAGGAAGCGGCGCAGGTCCTAATCCAGGCACTTGTCATCTCCCGTCTGGATTACTGCAACTCGCTGTTGGCTGGGCTCCCTGCCTGTGCCATTAAACCCCTACAACTCATCCAGAATGCCGCAGCCCGTCTAGTGTTCAACCTTCCCAAGTTCTCTCACGTCACCCCGCTCCTCCGCTCTCTCCACTGGCTTCCAGTTGAAGCTCGCATCCGCTACAAGACCATGGTGCTTGCCTACGGAGCTGTGAGGGGAACGGCACCTCAGTACCTCCAGGCTCTGATCAGGCCCTACACCCAAATAAGGGCACTGCGTTCATCCACCTCTGGCCTGCTCGCCTCCCTACCACTGAGGAAGTACAGTTCCCGCTCAGCTCAGTCAAAACTGTTCGCTGCTCTGGCTCCCCAATGGTGGAACAAACTCCCTCACGACGCCAGGACAGCGGAGTCAATCACCACATTCCGGAGACACCTGAAACCCCACCTCTTTAAGGAATACCTAGGATAGGATAAAGTAATCCTTCTCACCCCCCCCCCCCCTTAAAATATTTAGATGCACTATTGTAAAGTGGTTGTTCCACTGGATGTCATAAGGTGAATGCACCAATTTGTAAGTCGCTCTGGATAAGAGCGTCTGCTAAATGACTTAAATGTAAAAAAAAAAATGTAAAAATGTAACACTACTACTACACATCATGTATAGTACCAACACTACTACTACACATCATGTATAGTACCAACACTACTACTCCACTGTACATCATGTATAGTACCAACACTACTACTACACATCATGTATAGTACCAACACTACTACTACACATCATGTAGAGTACCAACGCTACTACTCCACTGTACATCATGTATAGTACCAACACTACTACTCCACTGTACATCATGTATAGTACCAACACTACTACTACACATCATGTATAGTACCAACACTACTACTACACATCATGTATAGTACCAACACTACTACTACACATCATGTATAGTACCAACACTACTACTACACATCATGTATAGTACCAACACTACTACTCCACTGTACATCATGTATAGTACCAACACTACTACTACACATCATGTATAGTACCAACACTACTACTACACATCATGTAGAGTACCAACGCTACTACTCCACTGTACATCATGTATAGTACCAACACTACTACTCCACTGTACATCATGTATAGTACCAACACTACTACTACACATCATGTATAGTACCAACACTACTACTACACATCATGTATAGTACCAACACTACTACTACACATCATGTATAGTACCAACACTACTACTACACATCATGTATAGTACCAACACTACTACTCCACTGTACATCATGTATAGTACCAACACTACTACTCCACTGTACATCATGTATAGTACCAACACTACTATTCCACATCATGTATAGTACCAACACTACTACTCCACTGTACATCATGTATAGTACCAACACTACTACTCCACTGTACATCATGTATAGTACCAACACTACTACTCCACTGTACATCATGTATAGTACCGACACTACTACTCCACTGTACATCATGTATAGTACCAACACTACTACTACACATCATGAGAATCATAAAACACGGGACGAGATGTTAAAAACTGTCCATTGTGCCAATAGATGGAATGCACTCGCATGAGATTTGCCGTGATGTTGACAGAGTGGCATGGGAGGTTTATTTCTTAGACTGGGGTAAGATGTCAATTTTTGGGACACATCCTCAGTAGTGTGCCTTCGAATCAGTGGGTGTTTCGGCCTTTAATCACTAAACACCCTCATCAAAGGTGGCCAGCTAAAGGGTGATCAAGCCTTAGCTTGTGTCCCATGCCCAATTAAGATGTCCCACAGGACTGTGCAAGGCAGGGGCGTCCTCTTCTCTGAGCCAGCCATACAGCTGACCGCATACCTCATATGCCCTCCTCAAGTTGGAGGGATCTGAATTGAGTTCTCAGGTGGGGGTGAGGGGTCATGAAGTTATAGCCCAGCAAGGGTCCTTCCGTTTGATCCAGATCCACTGGCTACCTCTTTCAGCTGCTTGAGAAACTGCTCTGACGGTCTGCCGCAGAGCCTGTCCATGGATTCCAAGTTCTTTCAGCAACCTGATGATGGAAGAAGCCACGAATCCTCTGCATCCCACTTCAACTGGCCAGACTTTTGCATTCCAGCCACGCTGAGTTGCGTCTGCTGCCAACTCTGTGTAACGCAGTTTCTTACGTTCGTAGGCCTCTTCAACAGAGTTTTCCCACGGGACTGTGAGCTCTATGATGTACACAGCCTTTCGTGAAGGGGACCAGAGTACCATGTCTGGCCTAAGGTTGGTAGAAGCAATCTCAGGTGGAAAAATGAGTTGCTGGCCAATATCGACAAGCATCTTCCAGTCCCGGGCCATAGCTAGGTGTCCAGTTTCTGGCTTTGTAGGAGGATACTTGGGCCTTTTCTGTCCCTCCCGGATGAATGTTGTTGTTTTGACGGGATTGCTTGTTTTTGGAGGTAATGAATTGGTTGCACTCCTCTTGGTCTCAAGTGCTGCAGCCAGGCTCTTGAGGACCTGATTGTGCCTCCAGGTGTAGCGGCCTTGTGAGAGGCTGGTCTTGCAACCTGTCATTATATGCCTGAGAGTCGCTGGAGCTGGGCAGAGGGGGCAGGTCGAGTCCTCGCCATACCATTGATGTAGATTTTTTGGTGATGGAAGCACATCATAAATAGCTCTTATGATGAAGCTGATGTTGCTTGCCTCCATTTGCCAAAGCTCACTCCAGTTGATCTTTCTCCTCTCCAGGCCTTCCCACCGCGTCCATTGCCCTTGTTTAGCAAGAGAGACAGCCTTTGCACTTCTTGCAGTCTCCTCCTGTCTTCGCACCTCCTCGACCACCAGCTTCCTGCGTTCAGATGTTGTTGCCTTATGGAATGTTGGTTTGCTTGCTGCCAGGCCAAAGCCTCCTCTTCCATGCTGGATATTCCCCACAATGTCTTGGTGTCTCAGGGCTGATGTTGCTTGCTGCACAGCATTGGATGATGTCCATTTCCGTCCAGTTTGTAGGGGAGGTGCAGCCTTGCTAATGGTCTGGTCTTTGGAGTCCTTCAATGTCATCTGAAGTCTTACTTTAGAGCACTTGTACTCCTCCGTTAGACTTGTAAGAGGTAGTTCAAGGACCCCTTTGCCATAGAGGCCGATGTTACTCAGGCATCGTGGGACACCCAGCCATTTCTTCACGTATGAGGTAATGGTTCGCTCCATCTTCTCCACTGTTGTTATTGGGACCTCATAGACGGTGAGTGGCCACATTACCCGGGGGAGAAGTCCAAACTGTAGGCACCAGAGCTTGAGCCTCCCAGGCAGTAGGGTCTTGTTGATGTTCTCAAGACCGTCGGCGATGTCCTGCCTTACTTGCTGCACTTGATCTTTATCCCGGAGGCTTTCGTTGTACCAACACTACTACTACACATCATGTATAGTACCAACACTACTACTCCACTGTACATCATGTATAGTACCAACACTACTACTCCACTGTACATCATGTATAGTACCAACACTACTACTACACATCATGTATAGTACCAACACTACTACTCCACTGTACATCATGTATAGTACCAACACTACTACTCCACTGTACATCATGTATAGTACCAACACTACTACTACACTGTACATCATGTATAGTACCAACACTACTACTACACTGTACATCATGTATAGTACCAACACTACTACTACACTGTACATCATGTATGGTACCAACACTACTACTCCACTGTACATCATGTATAGTACCAACACTACTACTACACTGTACATCATGTATAGTACCAACACTACTACTACACTGTACATCATGTATAGTACCAACACTACTACTCCACTGTACATCATGTATAGTACCAACACTACTACTACACTGTACATCATGTATAGTACCAACACTACTACTCCACTGTACATCATGTATAGTACCAACACTACTACTCCACTGTACATCATGTATAGTACCAACACTACTACTACATCATGTACATCATGTATAGTACCAACACTACTACTCCACTGTACATCATGTATAGTACCAACACTACTACTACACATCATGTATAGTACCAACACTACTACTCCACTGTACATCATGTATAGTACCAACACTACTACTACACATCATGTATAGTACCAACACTACTACTACACATCATGTATAGTACCAACACTACTACTACACATCATGTATAGTACCAACACTACTACTCCACTGTACATCATGTATAGTACCAACACTACTACTCCACTGTACATCATGTATAGTACCAACACTACTACTCCACTGTACATCATGTATAGTACCAACACTACTACTCCACTGTACATCATGTATAGTACCAACACTACTACTACACATCATGTATAGTACCAACACTACTACTGCACTGTACATCATGTATAGTACCAACACTACTACTACACATCATGTATAGTACCAACACTACTACTACACATCATGTATAGTACCAACACTACTACTACACATCATGTATAGTACCAACACTACTACTCCACTGTACATCATGTATAGTACCAACACTACTACTACACATCATGTATAGTACCAACACTACTACTACACATCATGTAGAGTACCAACGCTACTACTCCACTGTACATTATGTATAGTACCAACACTACTACTCCACTGTACATCATGTATAGTACCAACACTACTACTCCACTGTACATCATGTATAGTACCAACACTACTACTACACATCATGTATAGTACCAACACTACTACTACACATCATGTATAGTACCAACACTACTACTACACATCATGTATAGTACCAACACTACTACTACACATCATGTATAGTACCAACACTACTACTACACATCATGTATAGTACCAACACTACTACTCCACTGTACATCATGTATAGTACCAACACTACTACTCCACTGTACATCATGTATAGTACCAACACTACTACTACACATCATGTATATTACCAACACTACTACTCCACTGTACATCATGTATAGTACCAACACTACTACTACACATCATGTATAGTACCAACACTACTACTACACATCATGTAGAGTACCAACGCTACTACTCCACTGTACATCATGTATAGTACCAACACTACTACTACACATCATGTATAGTACCAACACTACTACTCCACTGTACATCATGTATAGTACCAACACTACTACTACACATCATGTATAGTACCAACACTACTACTCCACTGTACATCATGTATAGTACCAACACTACTACTACACTGTACATCATGTATAGTACCAACACTACTACTACACATCATGTAGAGTACCAACGCTACTACTCCACTGTACATCATGTATAGTACCAACACTACTACTCCACTGTACATCATGTATAGTACCAACACTACTACTACACATCATGTATAGTACCAACACTACTACTCCACTGTACATCATGTATAGTACCAACACTACTACTACACATCATGTATAGTACCAACACTACTACTCCACTGTACATCATGTATAGTACCAACACTACTACTACACATCATGTATAGTACCAACACTACTACTCCACTGTACATCATGTATAGTACCAACACTACTACTACACATCATGTATAGTACCAACACTACTACTCCACTGTACATCATGTATAGTACCAACACTACTACTACACTGTACATCATGTATAGTACCAACACTACTACTACACATCATGTAGAGTACCAACGCTACTACTCCACTGTACATTATGTATAGTACCAACACTACTACTCCACTGTACATCATGTATAGTACCAACACTACTACTCCACTGTACATCATGTATAGTACCAACACTACTACTACACATCATGTATAGTACCAACACTACTACAGAATCAATGTATCCTGTCAGAATCAATGCAACCTGTCAGAATCAATGCAACCTGTCAGAATCAATGTAACCTGTCAGAATCAATGTACCCTATCAGCCTTATAGTAAACAAGTATCGTGCAAGTCAAGGGGGAGGGAGAGGAAGAGAGAGGAAGAGAAAGGGAGAGAGCGAGATGATGAGAGGGAGGGAGAGGAAGAGAGGCGATGAGAGGAAGAGAGAGGGAGGGATAGAGAGAGGGAGGGAGGGATAGGAAGAAAGAGGGAGGGATAGGAAGAGAGAGGGAGGGAGAGGAAGAGAGAGGGAGGGAGAGGAAGAGAGAGGGAGAGAGAAGAAGAGAGAGAGAAGAAGAGAGAAAGAGGGGGGAGAGGAAGAGAGAGGGAGGGAGAGGAAGAGAAGGAGAGAGGGAGGGAGAGGAAGAGAGAAGGAGAGAGGAAGAGAGAGGGAGTGATAGGAAGAAAGAGGAAGAGAAAGGGAGAGAGCAAGAGGATGAGAGGAAGAGAGAGGGAGGGAGGAAGAGAGAGGGAGGGAGGGAGAGGAAGAGAGGGAGGGAGAGGAAGAGAGAGGGAGAGAGAAGAAGAGAGAAAGAGGAGAGAGAAGAAGAGAGAAAGAGGGGGGAGAGGAAGAGAGAAGGAGAGAGGAAGAGAGAGGGAGGGAGAAGAAGAGAAAGAGGGAGGGAGAGGAAGAGAGAGAGAAAGGGAGAGGAAGAGAGAGGAGGGGGAAGAAATAGTGAGTGCATTAAGGACAGAGGGGTACGTGAGGTCAGAGATTGTGGGCCTGTGCATGGCCTTTGTTCAGAGACGAGGAGAGAAGGGCATTGTGGGATATGGGTGTTCTTTTGTGAGAGACTGAGGCAGTCTCCCAGTGCCAGCCTACCACTGATCTCTCCTCTGGCACAAATCATCTGATTGTGTGTGACTGTGTGTGTTGCTCTCTCTCTCTGTGTACATGAGTTTCAATGTGTGTGAGAGACAGAGTGTGGATGTGTGCCTGGACCTTCCCACAGTAACAGTGCAGCATGGCCGTCAGGACTGAGACAGAGGAGCTAATCTCTCTAATTCTCTGTAGCCTCAGACACAGAGCCAAGAGGGATGTGTCACTACTGGGATGACTGGGCTCGAACACAGAGCTATCTATTAGATATCTGTTATGCTGACTGACTATGTAGGGCTGCCAGTTGTTCGTTCTCTCTCTCTCTCTCTCTCTCTCTCTCTCTCTCTCTCTCTCTCTCTCTCTCTCTCTCTCTCTCTCTCTCTCTCTCTCTCTCTCTCTCTCTCTCTCTCTCTCTCTCTCTCTCTCTCTCTCTCTCTCTCTCTCTCTCTCTCTCTCTCTCTCTCTCTCTCTCTCTCTCTCTCTCTCTCTCTCTCTCTCTCTCTCTCTCTCTCTCTCTCTCTCTCTCTCTCTCTCTCTCTCTCTCTCTCTCTCTCTCTCTCTCTCTCTCTCTCTCTCTCTCTCTCTAATTCAAGGGGCTTGGGAAACATGTTAACATTGCCAAAGCAGGTGAGGTAGATAATATACAAAAGTGATATAATACACAAAAGTGAAATAAACAATACAAATTAACAGTAAACATTACACTCACAGAGGTTTCAAAAGAATAAAGACATTACAAATGTCATATTATGTATATATACAGTGTTGTAACAGTGTGAAAATGGTTAAAGTACAAAAGGGAAAATAAAAAAGCACAAATATGGGTTGTATTTACAATGGTGTTTGTTTTCACTGGTTGACCTTTTCTTGTTGCAACATGGCACACTGTGGTATTTCACACAGTAGATATGGAAGTCTAATCAACATTGGGTTTGTTTTTTAATTCTTTGTGGATCTGTGTAATCTGAGGGAAATATCTGTCTCTAATATGGTCATACATTGGGCAGGAGGTTAGGAGGTGCAGCTCAATATCCACCCCATTTTGTGGGCAGTGTGCACATAGTCTGTCTTCTCCTGAGAGCCTTTCTCAATAGCAAGGCTCTCCTCACTGAGTCTGTACATAGTCAAAGCTTTCTTTAAGTTTGGGTCCGTCACAGTGGTCAGGTATTCTGCCACTGTGTACTCTCTGTTTAGGGCCAAATAGCAATCTAGTTTGCTCTGTTTTTTTGTTAATACTTTCCAATGTGTCAAGTAATTATCTTTTTGTTTTCTCATGATTTGGTTGGATCTAATTGTGTTGCTGTCCTGGGGCTCTGTGGGGTGTGTTTGTGAACAGAGCCCCAGCACCACCTTGCTTAGGGGACTCTTCTCCAGGTCTCCATCTCTCTGTAGGTGATGGCTTTGTTATGGAAGGATTGGGAATCGCTTCCTTTTAGGTGGTTGTAGAATTTAACGGCTCTTTTCTGGATTTTTATAATTAGTGGGTATCGGCCTAATTCTGCTCTGCATGCATTGTTTGGTGTTCTACGTTGTACACAGAGGATATTTTTGCAGAATACTGCATGCAGTCTCAATTTGGTGTTTTAACCATTTTGTGAATTATTGGTTGGTGAGCGGACCCCAGACCTCACAACCATAAAGGGGAATGGGTTCTATAACTGATTCAAGTATTTAAAAAAAAATCTAGATCCTAATTGGTATGTTGAATTTTATGTTTCTTTTGATGGCATAGAATGCCCTTCTTGCCTTGTCTCTCAGATCGTTTAGGCCAAGGTATGTATTATTTTTTGTGTGCTCTAGGGCAACGGTGTCTCGATGGAATTTGTATTTGTGGTCCTGGCGACTGGACCTTTTTTGGAACACCATTATTTTGGTCTTACTAAGATTTACTGTCAGGGCCCAGGTCTGGTATTTCTGTATTGTCTTAGTGATTCACCATAGTGAAGGAGTAGACTCAGGTTTTCCGGGTCTCTATGTTTTTGGTTGGACATGTTTCTCAATTTCTTTCTTAGATTTTTGCATTCTTCATTAAACCATTTGTCATTGTTGTTCATTTTCTTCGGTTTTCCATTTGAGATTTTTTAGATTTGATAAGGAAGCTGAGAGGTCAAATATACGGTTAAGATTTTCTACTGCCAAGTTTACACCTTCACCATTACAGTGGAACGTTTTACCCAGGAAGTTGTCTAAAAGGGATTGAATTTGTTATCGCCTAATTGTTTTTTGGTAGGTTTCCAAACTGCATTCCTTCCATCTATAGCATTTCTTAATATTTCTCAGTTCCTTTGGCTTTGATGCCTCATGATTGAGTATTGCTCTGTTCAAATAGACTGATTTTGCTGCAGTCTGATAGGGGTTTCAGTGGGCTGACTGTGAACGCTCTGAGAGACTCTGGGTTGAGGTCAGTGATAAAGTAGTCTACAGTACTACTGCCAAGTGATGAGCTATAGGTGTACCTACCATAGGAGTCCCCTCGAAGCCTACCGTTGACTATGTACATACCCAGCGTGCAACAGAGCTGCAGGAGTTGTGACCCGTTTTTGTTGGTTATGTTGTCATAGTTGAGCTTAAGGGGGCATTTGGTGGAGGAAATGCTGTCACCTGCAGGCAGGTGTTTGTCCCCCTGTGTGCTGAGGGTGTCAGGTTCTTGTCCGGTTCTGGCATTTAGGTCGCCACAGACTAGTACATGTCCCTGGGCCTGGAAATGATTGATTTCCCCCTCCAAGATAGAGAAGCTGTCTTCGTTAAAGTATGGGGATTCTAGTGGGGGGATATAGGTAGCATACAGGAGGACATTTTTCTCTGTTAAGATAATTTCCTTTGAATTTTTAGCCAAATGTAAAATGTTCCTGTTTTGATTAATTTAATGGAGCGAGTTAGGTCTGCTCTATACCAAATTAGCATACCCCCTGAGTCCCTTCCCTGTTTCACACCTGGTAGTTTGGTGGATGGGACTACCAGCTCTCTGTAACCTAGAAGGCAACCAGTGGGTCTGTCTCCTCTATACCAGGTTCAAATCAAAGTTTATTTGAAACGTGCGCCGAATACAAAAGGTGTTGAACTTAGTGAAATTCTTACTTACAGGCTCTAACCAATAGTGCAAAAAAGGTATTAGGTGAACAATAGGTGAGTAAAGAAATAAAACAACAGTAAAAATATGTACAGAATCAAGGCTATAAATGTAGCGAGGCTACATACAGACACCGGTTAGTCAGGCTGATTAAGGTAGTATGTACATGTAGATATGGTTAAAGTGACTATGCATATATGATGAGTAGAGAGTAGCAGTAGCGTAAAAGAGGGGCTGGTGGGTGGCCGGACACAATGCATATAGCCCGGTCAGCCAATGTGCGGGAGCACAGGTTGGTCGGCCCAATTGAGGTAGTATGTACATGAATGTATTGTTAAAGTGACTATGCATATATGATAAACCGAGAGTAGTAGCAGCATAAAAGAGGGGTTGGGGGACACACACAATGCAAATATTCCAGGTAGCCATTTGATTAGGCTTGGGGGTAGAAACTGTTGAGAAAGTTTTTTGTCCTAGACTTGGCACTCCGGTACCGCTTGCCATGTGGTAGTAGAGAACAGTCTGTGTCACAGGTGTAGTCAGAAGTGGACCAAAGTGCAGTGTGGTGAGCATAGATTTTATTTTAAAATGTCGCCAACAAAACAACAAACGAAAGACACAACCATGAAGCTTACAGGGCTAAGTGCCACAAACAAAGTTACCTACCCACACTGAAAGGAGGGAAAAAGGGCTACCTAAGTATGATTCCCAATCAGAGACAACGGTAGACAGCTGTCCCTGATTGAGAACCATACCTGGCCAAAACATAGAAATAAAGAAACATAGAAAACAAAGCATAGAATGCCCACCCAAATCACACCCTGACCAAACCAAAATAGAGACATAAAAAAGGCTAAGGTCAGGGCGTGACACTATGACTGCGGTGGCTGGGGTCTTTGACAATTTTTAGGGCCTTCCTCTGACACCGCCTGGTGTAGAGGTCCTGGATGGCAGACAGCTTAGCCCCAGTAATGTACTGGGCCGTACGCACTACCCTCTGTAGTGCCTTGCGGTCAGAGGCCCAAGCAATTGCCGTACTAGGCAGTGATGCAACTCGATGTTGCAGCAGTATAATCCTTTTGAGGATCTCAGGACCCATGCCAAATCTTTTTAGTTTCCTGAGGGGGAATAGGCTTTGTCGTGCCCTCTTCATGACTGTCTTGGTGTGTTTGGACCATTCTAGTTTGTTATTGATGTGGACACCAAGGAACTTGAAGCTCTCAACCTGCTCCACTACAGCCCCGTCGATGAGAATGAGGGCGTGCTCGGTCCTCCTTTTCCTGTAATCCACAATCATCTCCTTAGTCTTGGTTACGTTGAGGGAGAGGTTGTTATTCTGGCACCACCCGGCCAGATCTCTGACCTCCTCCTTATAGGCAATCTCGTCGTTGTCTGTGATCAGGCCTACCACTGTTGTGTCGTCTGCAAACTTAATGATGGTGTTGGAGTCGTGCCTGGCCATGCAGTCGTGTGTGAACAGGGAGTACAGGAGGGGACTGAGCATGCACCCCTGGGGAGCTCCAGTGTTGAGGATCAGCATAGCAGATGTGTTGCTACCTACCCTCACCACATTGTGGTCGGCCCGTCAGGAAGTCCAGGATCCAGGTGCAGAGGGAGGTGTTTAGTCCCAGGATCCTTAGCATAGTGATGAGCTTTGAGGGTACTATGGTGTTGAATGCTGAGCTGTAGTCAATGAATAGCATTCTCACGTAAGTATTCCTTTTGTCTAGGTGGGAAAGGGCAGTGTGGAGTGCAATAGAGATTGCATCACCTGTAGATCTGTTTGGGCGTTTCTTGCAGGATGACAATATCTGTTTTACCGATTTCTTTGGTGAAGTCCAGGTTCCTGCTCTTTAGGCCAAAGGCAGATGACCTCAGGCCTTGGATATTCCAGGATGAGATAGTGAAGGCTTTGTGTTCCATAAAGTTGTTGGTCGTGTGGTTTAGCCTCAGGTTAGTAAGTGTGAGCAGAGCCTGCTGTGCATCTGGTACATGCCATTGGCTTGGGCTAGGGGGGGTTGGGGCTGTTTTCCTGCTCACGGCCTGGGCATATGTGTGACTTCCATGTTGAGGACCTCTTTGCGGGGGTGGGGTGCATGGGGTGGACAGGAGGGGTATAGGTCTGATCTAAGGGGGCCTAAATGGGTTGTGGGCATGGTTGACTTGGGGGGTGGGGGGGGGTTGATTGGTTGGGGGGGTATGTGGCTGGTGGTGCTGTGGTCTGGATGTAAGTCCTCTTGGCGTGGGTCCTCTATGTATAGATTCTGGGGGGGTCATGCAGGTCTGGGAGAGTGTCTCGCTAGTCTGGGTGGGCTGTCTATTGATCTGTTTCTCCTGTGTGAAGTGTTGGGGCTACGTTTGAGAGCGATGTCCTTTAGAGTCCGGGCGAAGGTGGGTACTGCTGCCTTGTATAGGTGGACCTGGTCATAGAGGCTGTTCAAGTCCAGGATGGAGTGGTGGGCCAGGAAAACATTTGGTTTTGAGGCACAGTCACGGGAAATACTTGCGTTTACCCACTGTATGGTAGCAGGGTGGAAGTATTTTCGTGGTAGCAGGGTAGAGATAACCACTTGTGATTTGGGGAAAGTAGAAGAAGCTTTTTCAATCACTCCCTTCAGTGCTGTGGCCACCCTTTCCTGCTGTGTTCTCAGGTTGTTTGTGCCTGTGTGTATTATTATGTGGCTGGGTGACTCTAGTTGGTCATCCTACAGAAGGTCTAGGGCGCGCTGGGTGTTTGGACACCAGAGTTTAGACACACTGTGTTTGGGGAAAAGTTATTTTTCTTGTATATATTACCCATTTGAGTCCATAAGGAGAACAATCTGTGTCTAGGTGGGTCTCTGGGTGGGTCTCTGGGCGGGTGTCTGGGCGGGACCTGGGTGTAATGGTATAGCCATGTGTCGGTGAGTGCTCTCTGATCATGCCAACCTGCCCCAGATGAGTCTATATGTGAAGAACTAGCTTACCTGGTTAAATAAAGGTGAAAAAGAAAAGCCTAAGGGTCGTAAATCTCCAGACTCTCCTCCCACTTCAACAGTGGCGCTTTGTGGACTTTCACAGAAACCCAACACTAATGGCCCCTTCCTTTCAGATAGCAACCCGAGCTGCCATGTTAAAACAGCTTCACTGACCATCCTGTAAATATAGCCATTCATTCACAGCCCCCAGGCAAAGCGAGAGAGAGAGAGAGAGAGAGAGAGAGAGAGAGAGAGAGAGAGAGAGAGAGAGAGAGAGAGAGAGAGAGAGAGAGAGAGAGAGAGAGAGAGAGAGAGAGAGAGAGAGAGAGAGAGAGAGAGAGAGAGAGAGAGAGAGAGAGAGAGAGAGAGAGAGAGAGAGAGAGGTCCCTTGGAGCAAAGATATGGCAGGGAAAGAGTAGGTAGCAAGAGCGAGAAAAAGAGAGGGAAGGGAATAAAAGTTTGTGGCGAAATCTGCTCGGAGCCTTCACCGTGCGCTGCCACTTTAAGAGCGCATGAGCAGTAAGGAAGGAGGAAATAAAGAGAGCTTGTTCAGCTGTTTGGGGAGGAACTCTTGGGTGGCGCGACAGTTTGATTGTGTGTGCTGTGCTGCAGAAGTTTTGTTTGTTTTCAGCATTTGTAGTTTATAAAGTATTTAACTCAATCATCGGTGTGATCGCTTTAGATCGTGGTTGTTTTTGTTTGGGACCGCTCCCGTTATGGATCGCATGGATTAGTAGCAACATTGTTGCGAAGCTTTAACAAACAAACCAACAAACCATCGGACAGTCAGACACCGGCAGGCCTGAAGACCACAGCTAAGATTTATCTTTTTCTCTCTCTTTCTCTTCGCTCTCATTCCAGTGCTTTACCCTGGAACAGACTCTCTATTTGTTAAATGCACTGCCCATTGAAGTTCATTAGAGCTGGACTATTATTTCCCTGCCAGAAGTATCTGGATGGACATTTT
Source organism: Oncorhynchus gorbuscha (assembly GCF_021184085.1). Taxonomy (NCBI): domain Eukaryota; kingdom Metazoa; phylum Chordata; class Actinopteri; order Salmoniformes; family Salmonidae; genus Oncorhynchus; species Oncorhynchus gorbuscha. The sequence continues at coordinate 11,946,655 of NC_060186.1, read as the reverse complement.
AGTAGGTTACTTGCAAGCTGTATATTATGTGAACTGTATTGAGGTGGGGTGTACTAATGACATGTGGCCGAGAAGACTGTGGACATTTTTAAGGCCTTTGTTGTGTCGATGAACACCCCCCACATTCATACCCTCTGCACTCACCCACTAGAAAATAATACAGATTATTGTAAATCCTATGTTGATGACTGGGTTCGTTCTTGTATGAAGTTGCTGTTGAATTGCTCTGCCATTATTAGTATTAGTATTATTGTATGAGGTATTCTTGTTGGGGTTACCCCTGTGCTGTGATGTGGGTTTTATATGGTGTGTATTCTCTTTTCTCTCCACTGGCTATCTGGTAAACAGGCTACACTCTAGGCAGTCTCTTCTGCTGATGTGTGTGGGTCTGGTAGTGGTACTCTCTCTATTCTACTCTTTTCCTTTCGGCAGGGTTAATACCTGCCTGGCGCCCGAACAAAATCTTTCTTTACCCCTCTCTTAATAAATACCGCTACAAGTTACAATGTGAATGACAGAAAGGAAGGTGTGTTTTGTGTGTGCTGTTGTCCCTAGGGAGGCTTGTATACAGCAGCATGATGAGATTGTATTGCTCTTGCATGGTGGGAAGTGGTTGGATGTGATGGGGAGTGGAGTGTAGCTGACTGGGTGTCTCTATGCCAGGTGAGCCACAACTTCACAGGCGTGAAATAGAATCTTGACAGAGCTGCAGCCTGGGCCTCTTATTCATAGTCTGTCCTGCTTCATATACAGGCCCCCTGGTGGCTGAAGCAATCACATGTATGGCTCAGGATTGGCACAGAAATACACACACACACACACACACACACACACACACACACACACACACACACACACACACACACACACACACACACACACACACACACACACACACACACACACACACACACACACACACACACACACACACACACACACACACACACACACACCAAAGAGGCTGTCTCTGCAGGTAGCCGGCTGGTAAGTGGTCAGATTAAACACAGTACACACCAAAGATATCCCTGGCCTCTTCTCCCGCTCCTGGTCGAACAGCTGTTCGTGTTTCAGCCAGGCTGGGTGGGTGGATGGATGGATGCTGGGTAATTGGGTCTGCTCTTCGTTTGGCCCCCTCTCTGCTGATCACAAAGCCGGAAATATACAGTAGCTCGAAGTCCCGATAAGTCTACAGTACAAAGGTAGAGCACTATAATATAGGGAATGGAGCTGTTTAAAGACATATCATGGTTTTAAGCCATTTCTATGTGTCTGTCTCAGTTTATTATCTCTGTTTAGTCTTTATATTCTCTGTGGTTGACTCTTGGGGAGAGACATATTGGAGTGGACTTCCAGGAACGATTCCCCTGGGAGAGAGCGCCTGCTCTCTTGGACGTCATCCAGTTCCCGAACATACAACGGCTCCTCAAAGACCCGGGGGATTCTTCAGCGGTGCAGACCAGGGCATAGGTCACAAAAGCAAACAGAGGCGGAAGACAGAGCATCCAGTCCCAGCTGGAGGCCATCTAACGCTGTGCTCAACTCAATACAAGAGGATCAATACCAACAGGACAGTACAGTTTCCTTTACGGTGACAGACAGCAATGTTAGAATATGCGCTCGGCAGTCGGCATACCGATGGCATGGCATTCCACTTCTGAGACAGTGACCTCATGGCGAGCCATGGCAAATTCCATTATCCCTCTAGAACAAACCAAATGGAACTCAGGACTACTTTGTAATGAGAGATACGAATCCATGTGGTCACTGGAAACCACCGGCAGGGACAGGCCTAATAACTCCATGTTTTACTGATCAAGCAAATGTAAAGCTCATGCTAACTGCATCTTCTCCTCAGTGGTTGTACCGTTGTAACCCCTAGGGGTTAGGGAAGGTGACAGAGGGATGTGGAGAGGGTTGTGGCCCCTCCGAGGAGCGATGCTTGTGGCCCCTGGTGGCCGGCCCTGGTCCAGAGGGGTGTTCGGCCGAGCGGAATCCCGGGAACTCGGGTCGGAGCGCTACTGTCGTCAATCCATCGATTACAGATGAAACCAAGCTGACAGCACCCCCACGCTCCAACGAGCACAGAGACACACACTGCATCATGGCAAGAAAAACACACACACGTCAACAAAAAGTTTCCACTCACAGTTCATCAAAGGGAGGAACACGGTGAGGCTGGGTAATCTTGATGAACACGATATCCTCTGTGATATAGAGAAGACTTATCTTATCGATCCTGACATCAAAACCTGGAGCCTCTCAGAACCTCTGACTCCTTTAGAGGAAATGAAAATGGACCTTTCTCATCCCAGGCAAATCAATAGCATGCACGTAATGTACACCCACCCAAACCCACTCACACACACACATACCAAGGGCTAAGTCATTACACATGAACAAGTCAACTCTGACCCCCAAGCATACCATACTTTCATATTTCACAGCGACACTCTTTTTCCTCTCACTGTTTAAGCTCCATCCATCAACCACAATTCCAAGACTGGAGAGCAGTAGGTGACCAATGGCTGTGCAGGTCTGAAGAGATGTCCTCAGGGCTCTGTCTACTGCCTCCTCCAGGTCATTCATGTAGGGCGTCTATTAGAGTTGGAGACGTTGTGATTTGGTGTGCACCAAGGCACCGTTCTAGAATCACTACTTTTTGACCTCAACATGCGGTCACACAAAAAGGTCATTAATCATGCAGAAAGACCATCACATTGGATCAGCTAAATGCCTTGTCTAATACACAAACAACTATCTAGATGTGGAAAGGGCAAGGCGCTTGGCAGACTCTTTATCCCTATGGGGACACCAGTGTGGGTTGCTATGGTCCCCATTAGGATAAGAGCCACCACTGAGCATTTGCTACATGCATGTCTGCCCTACCCTGAGGGCCCTCCTGGCACTGTTCAATGTGCTAATTTGTTTCACAAACCAAGTTAATGTGTGGCCTAATTATATGCAAAACATTCTCTCTCTCTCTCTCTCTCTCTCTCTCTCTCTCTCTCTCTCTCTCTCTCTCTCTCTCTCTCTCTCTCTCTCTCTCTCTCTCTCTCTCTCTCTCTCTCTCTCTCTCTCTCTCTCTCTCTCTCTCTCTCTCTCTCTCTCTCTCTCTCTCTCTCTCTCTCTCTCTCTCTCTCTCTCTCTCTCTCTCTCTCTCTCTCTCTCTCTCTCTCTCTCTCTCTCTCTCTCTCTCTGAAGGGAGTCGTGGGTGTGTGGAGTGCCTGCCGCCAGCCTCGCTGCCCCTCGTGCCACATATCAACCAGACACAGATGAGGAGCGGCATGAAATGACTGTCACTGTGCCAAGCTGGCAGCCTAGGCCTCTCTGTCAAACTCCCTGTCTCTGGGCGGGTCTCTGGGCGGGACCTGTGTGTAATGGTATAGCCCTGTGTGGGTGAGGGCTGTCTGAACTGTTAAATCCACCATTTCAACAGAGCTCCACAGGGCCTTGTAATATACCTTGACGTATTTAAATGTAATTCCACTCAGTAAACAACACACCATATGTCATTGGACCTAGTTCAATAACACCAGCAGCAGTGCTAGCCATGGACCCGTTTTACAGCCATAACCCTCCAACAGTTATGTCGTGTCTGTGTTAAAGGTTTTACCCACAGTGAGAGCTGGCATTTATCAATGCAGGGAGAGCGGTACAAGGCTATAAGAAACACCAAGCTCCCTCTTAGGGAAGAAAGCAATCAGGCATGAATATTAGTCGCAAAAAAAGAGGAAATTGATACTGCAATGTATCCGTGGGGGACCCATGAATATCCACGACCACGAGCAGGTACCACTGCAGTGTGTAGATACCGTGTGTAGTGTGTAGTGTGCAATACCAGAGAGGATTAGAGTGCCAGCCACTGTCACCACTGGTTTACCACAGAGCACTGAAACAGAGGAATCCACAAATGCAGACATTTCTAAATACAGTTGCAGCCTTAATCTAAACTGAGGTTTTGTTTCTACTGGACAACATGTTACCTCGTCCCAAAGCTCAAATGCAACCGCATATAGAAAACCATCTGGGGATAAAATGACTGACATTGAATTCAGTGAGGCAGGAAAGCTTTAGGCTATTTCAGTTATAGAGTGCCCTAAAATACTAATTGTCATCGTCGGTTTCTGTAAAAGTGTGTAAAACATCTAGGTGGAGTAGTTGCCTAATATGGAAATCTTAATATAGGCTGAGTGCCAAGCTTGTAAGCTTTGTGGATTTTACATTGCCTGGCCAACATGCCTTGCTTACAATTTTACAACTCAGTTTTTCATCATATCATAGAAATGATTCAAATGTGTAAAATGGCTGGTGCACCTTAAAGAAACCTCTAGTTTTCCCTGACCACAGAACCTGACCTGGACAACTCCTGGTCCTAATGGGGACTGGATGTGATTGTACAATAAACTTTAGATGACTAGCTAGTCTGGTAGTCCACGTGGCATTATTTTATAGTACGAAGAATACAATTGAACAAAGCTGAATAAAATAGAAAGGATATTTTCTCCAAAGGATTTTGAGCGGTTAACAAAGAAATAGGTACTTTATACCTATAGACAGACGCATCCGGGACGTAACTGCACACATCCTTATCCAATTCCGAGGTGCATATTGAAGATATAGGAAGAACTGTCCACATTTACTTTTCGTCAGCCAACATGAGTAGGCCTAACGAACAGCATAAACACTAATCAATCTACTATCCCCCATAGTACAAAAGTTGACCTATTCTATTCTGTGCGAGAAATAAATATTCCAAACATAGTCTGGGACAGATGCGATAGATCCCAAATTAATACAACCACTAGCATAAAAAAAAAACATTTCTTACGCAATGAGGCTGACGCAACAGATCAGAACGTTTAGCTTAAAATGTTAATAAACCATTAGGCAATTTATTCACTTCATAAGCGCAGCAATACACACACGGCAGTAGGCTATAAGCGAGAATGTTCCATTAGCGGTTAAACACCATTATCAAAAGTTGCCACAAATGAGATTATGCAGGTAATGCTTTTATTATAAAGGTGAATTTTTATGGAGAAAAGGACCTTCCCCAAACTAGAAACTCACGTGCTGCATACATTATGTATGCCAGTTTAGCTCCACACCCGTTGTAAAGCAGGTGTAATGTGCTTCATTTGAAGAAGTTATTTGGCCACTTTAATTGTGATACAAACCTTATCAAAACATTTAGACCTATGGGCTAAACTACATGAGGTGTGCGACTATGATTCTAAAAAGTAATTTAAAAAAAGGCATGGTTTCTTCTGCTGGGCATCATTCACAAGTGATAGGCTAATATTGTCACCCAGCAGACTATTCTTGATCTATTCTTGCCTTTATATATACACTAAATAATAAATGTGTGAAATGAGTTTTGATTTAGAATGGACCATTATCATGCACCTGTATCAAAACAGGGGAGGGGAAACAAAGACATGTCATCTCTGCACTTAAATATCAAATGGAGGACGCTCTTCCCGTGGTTCATTTTCATGCCAGTCAGGTGGACTATACCCCTGTTGTAAAGATAAGCAATGTGCTTAATATTAGGAAAGTTGAGAAATAAATCCAGGAGGCCTAGCCTATAGAAAGGGACAAAAGAAGAATCTATTGTCCCTCTAATCTCTCTGTTTTCTCGCATAATTGTATAGACTCTAGGAATGTTGCTGCAACAGGAGGTCGTGGGCTCTCATGAAGTGCTTGCATTGATGTCAGAGTGATTAGAGAGACAATAGAGTGCAGAGTACCAGGCAGTTAACAAGTTTACTATGACCAGCAGCAGCAGCAGCAGCAGAGCCTAATCAGCGTGACTAAACACGGTCACGTGGAATCTGACTGACTTCATGACACGTGACGGTGACTGCAACATCAGTGTTGTATTTTGAGACAGGCTTGAATAAGCCAAGTAGCCAATAGGCAGAGGGTAGCATCATTTGTCTGATTCTCTGTAATAATGGTATGGGGAAAATAATGCATTTGATTTTGTAAAATGGGTTCTTGCATCAAACAACACACCAACATTTTCAGTCACCTCCTTGTCTGAAGGACAAGTGGATAAACAGTTTAAAAAAAAAAAAATTTTTTTAAAGAACGAGTTCGTATTTACAATAACGCCTACCCTGGACAACGCTGGGTCAATTATGCACCGACCTATTGGAATCTCAATCACAATTGGATGTGATACAGCCTGGATTCATACCAGGTACTGCAGTGACACCTCTTGTACTGAGATGCAGTGTCTTAGACCACTGCACCACTCGGGAGCCCGGTTTAACTTCAAGCCCTGCATGTTTTTATCAAAAGTTACATGGAATGTAGGCCTACATTGAACACCATACATTGGCTGCTACTCTAGGCTGAATGACAGAACAGCTATTTCCATGTTAAAATGTTATGGGATGCATTTTCTCCATTGTTTTTGATGGTAGGCTACTCTGGTAGTCCTACATTATGATCAAATAGCCACAGTAGTCTACCTGGCTACTGTTAAAACTAACTTAAAGCGGGTACAGACTCAGTGTTCACAGAAAACACGAGCTGGAAGTTACACAGAATTTTCACAGTGTTCAAGTTTGCTCTCAGCTGAACTGAAATTTGCTCAGTGCCGAAAACAATTAGAATGAACATTGCTCCAGGCATGTCCCAACAGACAGACCTGGCTGGAACTGTGGAATGAGATTAAAACAGGAAAAGCACATAGCCTACACTACAACCACAGGCTTTTTCTAAGAAATATACATCCATCTGGCTGTGGTCAGGTGTGGTGAGAGAGAGAGAGACAGAGAGTGCGAGAGAGAAAGAGACAGAGAGTGCGAGAGAGAAAGAGAGAGAGAGAGAGAGAGAAAGAGAGACAGAGAGAGAGAGAGAGAGAGAGAGAGAAAGAGACAGAGAGTGCGAGAGAGAAAGAGACAGAGAGAGAGAAAGAGAGAGAGAAAGAGACCGAGAGCGAGAGAGAGAGACAGAGAGTGAGAGAGAGAGAGAGCAAGAGAGTCAGAGACAGAGATATGCTATACAGCTATAGCTGCCCTAAATGTGTGTGTAATACAGTGATCTCACCACAGTGATCAGGGTCGGTCAGGGAGACAAAATGAAAGGCCAAATGTAATTAATCTCTCTCTTTTTCTCACACGGACACACACACTGGAAGGGGGAAGCGGATACCTAGTCAGTTGCACAACTTAATGCATTCAACTGAATTTAACCCAACTGAATCAGAGAGGGGCTGCTTTAATCCACATCGTCAGCGCCCGGGGAACAGTTGTTGTGGGGCTTAACTGTCTTGCTCAAGGGCAGAAGACACAGTATATCACCACACCCTTGCTTCCCCACTGCCCTGTCAGTCACACAATGTACCCTTCATTCAGAGCAAGACAAGAGGAGGACAAAGAGAGAGATGACTGTTCTTTACCAAAACAAGAACAACACAACAGTTGTTCAGTAGAGGCCTGGTTCAACACCCTCCATGCCCTCCTCCTCCCCTCTGATAACTGAGTACAAGTTTGAACAAATATGGAGAACCAACAATCAGTTACATTTCCACATCCACTAGACTGTTTGATAAGAGAGGTGTGGTAATAGCGGAGGTATGGTGTTAAACAGGAGAACAGAAGGTGGGCAGTGGGTGACAGTTCTGGGATGCAGTACACAGCTGTTCTGTTCTAGCCCTCCCTTGGTGAGATCCAGATGACTGCTGGAGTCAGCAACTAATAAGGGACGGACGGACAGGTGTACCATTCAGCATCCCTCCACAGATTACATGAAGCCATCTAGGTTCCACCAACCACATCCCACCAAACTAAAGACTCCTCTTCCACTGACCAATTCTCAATACTGTCATTCAGAACATATTGGCCAGGTCATCACCCACTCAGACCCAAGCCCAGTCAGCAGAATTCCAGCAGATTCCCTTCTTTCCTTTCTAGCGTTCCAGCATACCCCACACAGATCTGCACCCTGACTCTAGAACACGCTGGGCTAAAGCTCTTATTATTCTATGTGTTTCAGCTCTAAATAAGTTTATTCCATGTCTAGAATATAAGAGAATAGCAGCCTATTAGTGGGAGAAGGAATGCAAAAAAGCCTCAACTAAGGCACCCTTACCCCTTATGCATATCTATCACACGTTACAGTACATCCAATGCCCTGCAATTCACAGAACTCAACTAACCAGACAACAGATAATCTCTAGGCCTATTCTTTAATTGTCAAGGCATATCAGGAGAGAGTCAATTCAATCAGATGTCTATCTGGATGTCCTTTTCCAGGCCACAGCACCTCTGCCTGATAACACGCTTTTAACGAAGCCCACAGAGACGCTCGGTTTGGCTGTTACCTAGCAACAAGTGTTCTGAGTGACATTCAATATCCATAAGGGCATACAGCAAGAAAGGCGGCTGGAACAGGCAGAGAGCATTCATTCTATAGAATCCTCATTTGTAAAGAAAAACCTCTGTCTTAGACGGATAATACAGAGACCGTAAACACGGCACCCAGAATCTCGAGTGCGCGCTGTTGTTAAGACTGTCACGAGAGACGACGCAGACTGCAACATGAATAACAATCGGAGGGAAATGCTTTATACAGCCGTAGTTAAACACATTCCTTTGAATGGTCTGATTTCATAAGGATAGATATGGCAGCCAGTTTCTTTATTATCTCCTTCCTCACTGTCTTGTTTGGCTGACTAGTGTTGTCAACTGCGTTTGATGAACACCAAGTTGTTATCCTATCTCTGGTGTGTTTGAATTCTCTCACTCACTCACTCACTCACTCACTCACTCACTCACTCACTCACTCACTCACTCACTCACTCACTCACTCACTCACTCACTCACTCACTCACTCACTCACTCACTCACCATTAACTGGTGCCTCTATTGTTGACAGAGTTAATTATGTGTGTGTTTTCAGTTAGAGTGCAATAACAACACCAGTAGCAGCAGAGAGTAAAACAGAGCCGGTGCTTCAGCATGCATTTGTGAACACGTCAATACTCTCCCTTTCTCACTCACAACATCACGCAATGGTTCAATAAACACAAAGCTGCAAGAATACAAAACACCTAAGCCAATCAACCTGCATGTGGCACAAAGCCAACAGGAAATAGATTAATTATACAATTTGCCTTCACTTCTGATCAGTGCAGCTCAATAGGATGACATCATGAGAAGGAACTTCTTTAGACTAGATTCACCCCCTGGTAGTGTACTACAGCCTAGTGTACTAATCCATCGAGTAGTGCCCCTCACCTTGCACTTCATCATGTCGCTGACCCGTTCCTGCATGGACTGTCCAGCCTTGGGTCTGACCAGGATGTAGAGGGTTCGGACCTCTGGACAGGACCGCAGCAGTTTCTCCACCAGCACCTTGCCCATGAAGCCCGTGGCGCCAGTGATCAGCACATTCTTGCCTGCGTAGTAGTCAGCGATAGACACCATGCTACCATCGGCCCCTGTCTCTTCTCCTGTCTTTCCCATCTGTGTAGCTCGTCCCGTACCCCCAGCCTTCACAAGGCAGCTCCTAGAGAGAAAGATAGAGGGATGGAGGAAGAGGGAATGAGAGAGAGAGAAGAAACGATAGGAGACAATTAGCTGAGGCTGAGAGAAAATTAGAACCACACTACACTCTGTTCAGACTCAGAGTCTTTTTACATGAGCCAACACTCATTACACCTGACATAACCTACAGTATGTATTAATGCTGAGTATTAGGTGACAGACCTGTAGAGAGAAGTAAAGCTGGGACTCACTGGGCGCTGGGAGTAACTTTGTTAATGACATGGTAAGTGGGGAGGACAGGAAGGTCACAGACACACACAAGCATGTCTGTGATGTTATTGCGGATATAGCGAAATTGTCACACCCTGATCTGTTTCACCTGTCTTTGTGCTTGTCTCCACCCTCCTCCAGACATCGCGCATCTTCCCCATTATCCCCAGTGTATTTATACCTGTGTTCTCTGTCTGTTGCCAGTTCGTTTTGTTCATCAAGCCTATCAGCGTTTTTCCCATCTAAAAGTAAAAGAATGGAATTAAGAAATATATAAATATGAACGCAAAAAACTTTCTGTGCTTATAATGTAAGAAATAACTAAAAAAAACGAAATACTGCAAAGTTGCTTTGGAGTTAGAAACAGAGTTGCCAAGTCTATCGGCGATCATGAATATTCATAAGGCAATCAATCACAGCCTATTGCTGTAGTTAAGGTAATGCACCATTATTACCTTTTTCAGAAGTGTCAGCCAGCTTTGGTTATAAGATAGTTTCCAAGCCAATACAAAGAGCATCATTAACCCCTCCCTTCTCAGGGCAGTCATCCAGAGAGCCAACTACATATCGAGGTAAGCAAGAGCTCACCAGCTTGTAGTCCTAAAAAACTGAAATGAGTTAGCATTTTCTACCTCTAGTTTGTGCAGCCATTCCTATGGAGGAAATGAAAAGGGAAAGAATGAGGTTTTGGGATAAACACCGAAAAATAAGGTCTGAGGTTAAAACAGGTTAAGTGTCACGCCCTGGCCTTAGTATTTTGTGTTTTCTTTATTATTTTGGTCAGGCCAGGGTGTGACATGGGTGATTTATGTGTCTTGTCTTGTCTAGGGGTTTATTCGATTTATGGGGTTGTGTTTAGTAGAGTTGTCTAGGAAAGTCTATGGTTGCCTGGAGTGGTTCTCAATCAGAGTCAGGTGATTATCGTTGTCTCTGATTGGGAACCATATTTAGGCAGCCATATTCTTTGGGTATTTTGTGGGTGATTGTTCCTGTCTGTGTTTTGCACCAGTTAGGACTGTTTCAGGTTTTCACGTTTCTTGTTTTGTAGTTTATTCATGTATAGTTTCTTTATTAAAGAACCATGAATTATAACCACGCTGCATTTTGGTCCCCCTCTCTTTCACCAGAAGAAAACTGTAACATTAAGGAGATTTAGTCATTTTAGTTTCATACCTTAATGAACTATGAAGCTTTGTGATTGTTTTGATTACATAAATGCTTCAAAATTCACAAAAAGTGACTTTAGCTGATTATGTCATAGAACAAAAAGAATAAGATCATTTAAGTCTGTGTTTACCACAGACCTTAATTTGGGAGTTTATCCAAAACCCCCATTCATTTCCACATAGGCTTTGGCCATCAAGCCAAGTTAGTCTCTATAGCTATTGCTCTCAATGCCTTCACTCCTACTGTACCTAACACCTTTACCAGCATGAGATATGAGATGAACAACATCGCAGCATGAGACACACATCTGTGACTGCTGCAGGCTAGGGTGGGGTGTGTGTGTGCACGGATGGCTTGCTCTGTTATAGAGCAGCACCCTCATGATGCGTTTGAGGAGTCTCATCCCACATTCTATGCCAAGCATAGCACATACCCACACACACTGCTGTGCTCGGGTGGATGAAATTATGTTGAATTTCATATTTGACTTGGCATATTATATTTGACCTTATTTCAATGCTGATGGTAAAATGCTATGGTTTAAATGTGTATTATTGATATTGTGAATTTGGCATCCTATGTTTAGGGTCCTTCTGTAGCTCAGTTGGTAGAGCATGGCGCTTGTAACGCCAGGGTAGTGTGTTCGATCCCCGGGACCACCCATACGTAGAATGTATGCACACATGACTGTAAGTCGCTTTGGATAAAAGCGTCTGCTAAATGGCATATATTATTATATTAATGGTTGTTACTTCTAAAGATCCAATCAACCATGGGCCAATGATAGTATACCTAGCTTCCCGTTGAAATGATGGTGTCCTTTGGGCAAATCAGATGTCAATGTAGCCTACATAAACCCAACCGCACACCAAATGTACTTTCAAATCCAGCCTGCGTTAGATAAGTTAGAGGAGTTTACTTTCAACTATTCAATGTGATTCCATTCAAAATATCACACGCCTCTCCAAATCGGATGACAACTTCCTGTCTTCCCGGCCTGGCCTCAGTCAACCAGCCTGCAAAACTGGTGTCCTATCAGCCTTGTAAACGATGACCGTCAAATGCAGGCAAAAAGATTGGTCCGTGTTTAGTGAGACCAGCCAACCAAACATGATAAGTGTTGAAGCTAGAGAAGCCATATGTGGGTTCTCTGTATCCTTCTCCATCTTCTGTCCTGGTCTCTGGGCCACAGGTTCCCAACAGTGTTACTGAAGTACCAGAACCACGTCCCCAAAGCAATGATCAAGATAACAGAGAAAACATATAGAAAAACCTTCCTCCCTCCGTCAAACACACAACTCTGACCATAACCTCTCTCCCCCACAGTGGCCTCTTTAAACGCCCTTCCAAACGGGGATCATGGTAAAGGTCCCTCCACTGATGTCATGTCATTCCGGCGGCTCTACGCTCCAGTAAATCGCAGAGATTATTCGGGAGACTAAAGGACCAGGGGGGAGGAGCTGGAGGTCACTATGGATTTGCTCCTCAAAATGCACGCACACACACACACACACACACACACACACACACACACACACACACACACACACACACACACACACACACACACACACACACACACACACCAGCGGTCCAGCCAGGGCATTCCATCCAGGTCACAGCCTTCAGCCGCTCGCTCCTCTTCTCCCCATCAAGAAGTACATTGGAGTGGGAGAGTGAAGGAGCTGATAGGAATAGCCTCACGAACACTTACACAGTATGGAACTACGGTTTATCTATGATCTGTAGACCACCATAATCTCTGTGACTGCTTACAGTAGTTTGGGTCTATAGGGAGAGACTGGCTCTCCTGCCTTCACTAAACGTCCACGCAGCTATGGTATGTTCTTCACCAAGGGGATGGACACTGACACCTGCTGCAGTAGAGTCCCAGTCTTAACACATGGGGCTGGGGGGGCAGAGGGGAGCTGTCACTCACAGACATGCAGCTTGGAGCGAGGGAAGGTGAGGTTGATCCTGGCTCAGGATAAATCCCCAAACCATTTATCTGGTCGATAATGTGTATGATCGAGACTTAGAGGACTCAGCCAAAGTAAGGCTCTGGAGATGTCAATCTCTATTAACTTGATCCTAACTGCTCTGTCACTAAATGCCAATATCATCACATTCCCTGTTTTGTAACCATGAAAGATAGGTCAACTACTTGTTTGCTGATAAGTGCAGAGTCTTCTTGACAAAGAACCATGTAGCCTCAAAGTCATTTAGGGACAGTTCCATAATGATGTTGTGAGACTTTTCTGCTACCAAAGTTACAGCACAAATCCTCCTCCACTGCAGGATTTTCTAGTCAGGCATCCAGCTACTTGCTGTTTCAGCTAATTCCAGACGTTTCCTTCGAGCGAGTGCTTTTCTGTGTTTTGCCTTGGCAGCTCCTCTCACCAGGAGGTCTGTGCTTGTTTTTGGAAGACAGCTGTTGGACTCACGGCGTTGCTCTGCGGTACTCTGCCACCGAGGGCCTTACAGCCTTTAAGCACATCAATCTGCCATTGGTCGGTCAGTAGAGTGGAGTCTTGGAAACCCAAACACACACTACAGCCTCACTGGCTGCCTGTCGTCTGTGAAATGAACACAGACAGAAGCCAGCTCAACAGAGAAAGCATCAGAAAGAGGAACACTGTGACTGACAATAATTAAGGCGACTTTAGTCTACTAAGAACGGGAAGTGCCCAACATCACAAAAGAGAAGTCAGCAGCCTTTTTCACAAAACAGCCACTCTGCCCTGAGAACCCAGGCCTTGGAGGCTGCTCAACCAAAGAGCACCACCCACAACAGTAAACACAGCCACTCTGCCCTGAGAACCCAGGCCTTGGAGGCTGCTCAACCAAAGAGCACCACCCACAACAGTAAACACAGCCACTCTGCCCTGAGAACCCAGGCCTTGGAGGCTGCTCAGCCAAAGAGCACCACCCACAACAGTAAACACAGCCACTCTGCCCTGAGAACCCAGGCCTTGGAGGCTGCTCAACCAAAGAGCACCACCCACAACAGTAAACACAGCCACTCTGCCCTGAGAACCCAGGCCTTGGAGGCTGCTCAACCAAAGAGCACCACCCACAACAGTAAACACAGCCGCGCCAACCACTTCGGTGCCCGCTGCTGCCTGAAACCTGCTGCCAACAGCCCTAGCTCATCCAACAACCTGGCAGTGTGCACTCCCTGGAACCCGGGCAGTACATAGGAGCCGTGCCCTACTTAGGAGCCCAACTATTCCACAGTCGCAGACTGTCAGTCTGCCTGTCTGTTGTTGGCTAATGGGTCAAACACAGAGCTCTGTTTAAAGATTAAGATGGATGACATTGATGATGAACGAGGATTACTGTTTTCATGAGGCACAACGTTTACTGGGAAGGATGAGTAGGGTACAGCCTTGTGAATGAGGGCTGGCATTTACAATGCTGCTTTCCTTCGTTTTGCAGGCCTACTGGTTTGGCCAAAAGAGGAAATGAGTTCTCCCTTTCTCTGTGTTGCGATACGGTGCTCTTTGGCCTCGGGGGGGTGGATGATGGAGAAATATACTGGTCATTAGATTAAAGCAGTGATTAATGTTTCAACAAATTACACCTTAAAGAAAAAAAGATGGATGAACATAATCCTGTGGTTTAGCCTGTGTATGACTAGAGGGAAAATAAGCTACATGAGAATGCTAACAAGCAAACTAAGAAGCACAATAATTGGTTTTCAGCCCAGGACCCACATCAACTTCAAGATGGTGGAAATTCAGTGGACCACCAACAAGTTAGACTGACATTCCCTGACAATCCACTGCTGGTCATTCACTATTCCCAGGAGACACAAGAGTGTCAGTAAACCAGACACAAACCCCCACTGTTACTGAAGCATCCATGGCAAGGGCCTTTCTCAATGATGCATCATCATTGCATGTAACCGCAGCCTCTACTTCCTGCAATCTAGGTCATAATACAGTAAACAAACCTCACTTTAAGGTCAAAACACAAAGCAATCCACAAAAGCCTTTCAACAATAAGTGACAGTCAAGGGCTCTCGTTGGAAATGGCATTATATTATTTACCCCACAAAAACATTCTGTCAGGACTTTTACCTGCTTTGTTTTTCGCTGCCTTGCATGTGTGGGCATTTAATTGCCAAAATAGTTCGATTTAATTGCATTAGCTGTGCAAAATGCTTTAAGATCTTTCTTTTATAAGCCTATAAGTGATTAATGTCATGTAATAATGCGTTTCATTGAGTAATTTCCTTTCTAGTTTTCCATAAACTCTGGATACACAGTAAACCTGGGCTATGGAGACGGTTGTTGTTTTATGACGGCACATTTCCAGTATGGTGCTTGGCCCATAGACTCACACTTTGCTGTTTCCACAAGCCGACTGTCAGATTCAGGTGTCCTCTATGGAACTCATGCACTGGTCGATTGAATGTTTGTATATCGTTACGTTATCTGTGATCTAAAGGATTCTGTAATTACACTACCCCTGACAGTGAGTGATAGAGGCTGGGTACATGGTGTCTATTTGCCTTTGGTCCAGACCCAGACCTGGCCTCTGCTCACTGTACTGCATCACCCTGGTCTGGTTCAGACAGGCCAGGCACAGGATATCATGGCACCTTGGCATCAGTCCAAAGCTCCTATATGGTGAGTGACAGCGACCACAGCTTCCTTGCTCAATAGCCAATAAGATCCAGGATATCTGTGTCCATTCTAAAGACTACCCACCTAACAAGTGTGGGCATAACGTTTAGGGTTTAATCATGTTAAAATATTGAATATAACAGTAATAATACAGAATAAATACAGTGAAATACAAGTCTATATGTTCACGTATTTCAGTAATGGACACTCCACTCAAATCACATGACATTTTAAAAGCCACACAGACCAAAGTATGTGATCCCATGAAAACACACACACTGGTAGTCCTGTCCACACACACACACACACACACACACACACACACACACACACACACACACACACACACACACACACACACACACACACACACACACACACACACACACACACACACACACACACACACACACACACACACAAAATGTCTATGACATTTAAAAAAAAAACACAAAACCCCCACATGTATTTTACAGGCATTACATAATTAAACCATGCTGCAGCAAACACAGGAATAGTCTCGGTCCTACATCACATCAGGAAGAGGGGAGTCAGCAGTAGAACATCTTGGTGTGTGTAATAACTAGTTTGAGCAGTCATTACCAAGGTGTTGGCGGCCCAGTCCCACCTGTCCCTAGGCTGCCACACAGAGACAAAGTGCTGATGGGAACAGGCCCTAATTCACACCAAAGACTCATTACGGAGATGGTGAACAGTTAGCATGTCACACTAGGAGGCCAGGCTAACAGGGGGATGCTTAGATAGAACCCATTCATCACAGGCTGGGACTGTTTTTTTTATTTTTCCTTTATTTAACTAGGCAAGTCAGTTAAGAACAAATTCTTATTTTCAATGACGGCCTAGGAACAGTGGGTTAACTGCCTGTTCAGGGGCAGAACGACAGATTTGTCTGTAGGCCAGTGACTCAATCCCCTAATGTGGAAAAGGGCATATCGTTGCAGCCATAACCACCGACTTCTCAATGTTGCCTGCATCACTGCAGGAGCTTCAAATCAAGTCCTTTTAGATCTGGGGTGACTGATGCACTTATTCCATTTCTCCCTGTCAACTGATGCCTGTAATATAGGGTTGGTTTTCAGCCCAGGACCCACATCAACTTCAAGATGGTGGAAATTCAGTGGACCACCAACAAGTTAGACTGACATTCCCTGACAATCCACTGCTGGTCATTCACTATTCCCAGGAGACACAAGAGTGTCAGTAAACCAGACACAAACCCCCACTGTTACTGAAGCATCCATGTCAAGGGCATTTCTCAATGATGCATCATCCTTACATGTAACCGCAGCCTCTACTTCCTGCTATCAAGGTTATAATACTGTAAACAAACCTACCTGATAGATTTCTACTATTTACATGAATGATGCATGAAAGTGAAGTCTATTTCCAGCCTTGACTTGAGTGACAGGTCCTGAGTAATGATGAGACCAGCCTGAAGTGAGGAGTCGTGACCCAGGCAGATTGATTAGTTTAATCAAGCATTGAGTGGAGAGTCACATTACAATGAACAGGAGATGGAGGGAAATGGACATGCGCACAGCTACGCATCAATGTACAACTACACACTAAATGATGAAGGGGCCTTGTTTGCAGCCAGCACGGTCTATAATTAATGAACATTGGGTGTCATTGGCAAGTTGTCTGGATATACTCCAACTTTTGGTCTTACATTGTGACTATAGCATGATAAGACCAGGAGTTTTTCCTGGTCAAGTCACCAGGTACCAAATCTTTTTTTTGATTTTGATTTATTTAACTAGGCAAGAGGTCAAATGGAAATAGAGGGTTGAAAGTAGAAAGCGGGAGTTTTTACTGACCACAATCCTAGTCCACAAGAAAAGTCTTAGCTCTAGTTGGGAGGCTTCAGGTGGTAAAAAGCAGAAAGGGGGTTAGGTTAGATCAGGAACAGGCAACTCCTGTCTGAGGGGTCCGGAGAGGTTTCACTCTATTACCTCATCCATAGCAAACACAGCTCATTAAACAAATTGCATTGAAAAACTGAAGAGCATGATTAGTTGATTATTGGAGTCAGGTGTGTTAGCTGAGGAAAGTGTGACACCAATCAGTCCCCGAGGACTGGAGTTTCCCAGGCCTGGGCTAGATTATTAAGACACAGAAAAATGATATACCACTCCCAGGCAGATTACAGTATTGCAAAAATATTTATTTCCTTCCATGAATTCGGCACAAGAAGAAAACCTCCCTGAATGCCTCCAACAAACATAGACAAGATGTTCTAACATGTATCATCCACACAACCATCTGTAAAGTAGAGGTACAACCTAGAAAAGCTCACAGATGTCAAGGGAGATGTAGGTCTATTCTTCTTTCACAGGAGAACAATTCACAAAGTAACATTTTTTACGTCTGTTTTTAGCCTTTTAAATGCCAAGATGCCAGAGACAATTTTCCATTCTGTGGAAACCTAATGGACAATAAAGTTTTCTAACGAATCTAACTAACTAGATTTTGGGCCGAAAGTTTTTGTTATTGTTAATTTGGTTGTTCGGGGAAAAGGGGATACAATCAGCTTTGTTATTCTGCTGGGTACAAGGCTGGTCGGAGTGAGAAATTAAATAAATGCTGCTCTCTTACTGTGAGCTCCTAGCTGTCTCTAAGGTTATTCTCAGAGGCACCACTTTACTGCTATAAAGCCGTGTCCCGTTTCCCACATCTGTTAAAAGAACACTGTTATAATTCTGGTAGTTTCTGACAAGTCTATTTTCGGGAATGCAATCAACGTCACCCTCTGTCATACCTTGAGGGGAACAGCGACCTCAATAAGTGATCCCAAGAAACACTGGCATTTACCAAGTATTGTGGCAGAATCCTATTGGAGAGACCAGCTGTGTTGTTTAATGGAGCAGCCAGTTAGTTTTGTCTGTCACCTCTCTGTGTGTTGCAGCCAGGATGGCCCAGCCTGCCAGGCTCTATCTGGGCTTTGGACGGCTGCCCAGGAGGCTCCCATCTATCTATCTATCAAGGAGCTGAGGTGAGCAATCAGCAGGAGGAAGAGAAAAAAAGAAAGATAGATAGACAGACAGATAGATGGGCCTTTTCCTTCACTCTGCGGCCCAACTCATCCCAAACCATCTCAAGTTGGTTGAGGTGGGGGATTGTGGAGGCCAGGTCATTTGATGCAGCACTCCATCAAATAGCCCTTACACAGCTTGGAGGTGTGTTTGGTCATTGTCCTGTTAAAAAACAAATGATAGTGGGACTATGCCCAAACCAGATGGGATGGCGTATCGCTGCAGAATGCTGTGGTAGCCCTGCTGGTTAAGTGTGCCTTGAATTCTAAATAAATCACAGACAGTGTCACCAGCAAAGCACCCCCACACCATAACACCTCCTCTTCCATGCTTTACAGTGGGAAATAAGCATGCGGAGATCATCCATTCACCCACACCACGTCTCACAAAGACAAGGCGGTTTAAATAAAACATCTCCAATTTGGACTCCAGACCAAAGGACAAATTTCCACAGTCTAATGTCCATTGCTTGTGTTTCTTGGCCCAAACAAGTCTCTTCACATGACTGTAAGTCGCTTTGGATAAAAGCGTCTGCTAAATGGCATATATTATTATTATATTCTTCTTCTTATTGGTGTCCTTTAGTAGTGGTTTCTTTGCAGCAATTCAACCACAAAGGCCTGATTCACAGTCTCCACTGAACAGTTTATGTTGGGATGTGTCTGTTACTTGAACTCTGAAGCATTTTTTTGTGCTGCATTTTCTGAGGCTGGTAACTCTAATGAACTTATCCTCTGCAGTAGAAGTAACTCTGGGTCTTCCATTCCTGTGGCGGTCCTCATGAGAGCCAGTTTCATCATAGCGCTTGATCATTTTTGCGACTGCACTTGAAGAAACTTTCAAAGTTCTTGAAATGTTCCATATTGACTGACCTTCATGTCTCAAAGTAATGGACTATCATTTCTCTTTGCTTATTTGAGCTGTTCTTGCCATAATATGGACTTGGTCTTTTACCAAATAGGACTATATTCTGTATACCCCCTTACCTTGTCACAACATAAGTGATGGCTCAAATGCATGAAGAATGAAATAAATTCCACAAATTTACTTTTAGGAAGCCACACCGGTTAACTGAAATGTATTTCAGGTGACTACCTCATGAAGCTGGTTGAGAAAATGCCAAAAGTGTGCAAAGCTGTCATCAAGGCAAAGGGTGGCTATTTGAAGAATCTCAAATAGTAAATATATTTTGATTTGTTTAACACTATTGGTTACTACATGATTCCATATGTGTTATTTCATAGTTTTGATGTCTTCACTATTATTCAACAATGCAGAAAAAAGTTTAAAAAATAAAGAAAAACCCTTGAAGGAGTAGGTGTTCTACAACATTTGACGACTGGTAGTGTACATTCTGAAATTGTCGCCGTAGTTTTACATCTGTTGTTTTTATTTGTGCTTGACTGTACTGAGCCAACGAGGTCCAGGCAAGAAGCAACTCCGTTTTCAGTCGCAATTTGCTTTTACCTCATATAATGACTTCCATGATATTGATACAATGAAGCCTGGTTTGTTTTAAGATAACTCTAATACGGTAGCTAGTGTAAACCTAAGAACGCCTCTCTAACAGTAGTTAAGCAAAATGCCAGCATTCCGCTACAGCCATCATGTTTATGTGAGAATTAAGAAATGATATTGTTTAGCTAGCTAGCTTGCTAGCTAATGTTACCTAGCCGTGTAGACTAGCTACACAGCTGTGTAATTTTATTTGTCACATGCGCCAAATACAACTTGTTTAGCCTTTATTGTGAAATGCTTGCTTACGAGCCCTTCCCAACGACACAGAGTTGAAGAATATAAATAGCAACACAAGAGGAGTAAAATAAAATAAAATACACAAGAATTAAGCTATATACAGGTAGTAGCAGTACCAGATCAATGTGGAGCTATATACAGGGAGTACCAGATCAATGTGGATCTATATACAGGGAGTACCAGTACCAGATCAATGTGGAGCTATATACAGGGAGTATCAGTACCAGATCAATGTGGAGCTGTATACAGGGAGTATCAGTACCAGATCAATGTGGAGCTATATACAGGGAGTAGTAGTACCAGATCAATGTGGAGCTATATACAGGGAGTATCAGTACCAGATCAATGTGGAGCTATATACAGGTAGTAGCAGTACCAGATCAATGTGGAGCTATATACAGGGAGTACCAGTACCAGATCAATGTGGAGCTATATACAGGGAGTATTAGTACCAGATCAATGTGGAGCTATATACAGAGAGTATCAGTACCAGATCAATGTGGAGCTATATACAGGTAGTAGCAGTACCAGATCAATGTGGAGCTATATACAGGGAGTATCAGTACCAGATCAATGTGGATCTATATACAGGAGTACCAGTACCAGATCAATGTGGAGCTATATACAGGGAGTATCAGTACCAGATCAATGTGGAGCTATATACAGGGAGTACCAGTACCAGATCAATGTGGAGCTATATACAGGGAGTACCAGTACCAGATCAATGTGGAGCTATATACAGGGAGTATTAGTACCAGATCAATGTGGAGCTATATACAGAGAGTATCAGTACCAGATCAATGTGGAGCTATATACAGGTAGTAGCAGTACCAGATCAATGTGGAGCTATATACAGGAGTATCAGTACCAGATCAATGTGAAGCTATATACAGGAGTACCAGTACCAGATCAATGTGGAGCTATATACAGGGAGTACCAGTACCAGATCAATGTGGAGCTATATACAGGGAGTATCAGTACCAGATCAATGTGGAGCTATATACAGAGAGTATCAGTACCAGATCAATGTGGAGCTATATACAGGGAGTACCAGTCCCAGATCAATGTGGAGCTATATACAGGGAGTATCAGTACCAGATCAATGTGGAGCTATATACAGGGAGTATCAGTACCAGATCAATGTGGAGCTATATACAGGGAGTACCAGTCCCAGATCAATGTGCAGAGGCAAAAGGAATTTGACGTGGGGTAAAGTGACTACTGTAGGCATCAGGATAGATAATAATAAGGTATTAGAGGTAGATATGTACATAAAGGCAGGGTAAAGTGACTACTGTAGGCATCAGGATAGATCATAATAAGGTATTTGGGTAGATATGTACATGAAGGCAGGGTAAAGTGACTAGGCATCAGGATAGATAATAAGATAAGGTATTTGAGGTAGCTATATGTACATGAAGGCAGGGTAAAGTGACTAGGTATCAGGATAGATAATATGAGTAAAATAAAGAACAGAGTAGCAGCAGTAAATTATGAGTTTAAAAGTGTATGAATGTGCAATGTGTATGTATGTGTGTTTGCGTTGTGTTGGTATGCGTGTTTGTGTTGTGTGTGTGGGTTTTGTGTGGGAGTGTCAATGTAGAGTGAGTGAGATGAATGTGGAGTGATGAGTGAGTGAGTGAGTGAGTGACCAGTGACCAGATGAGTAATGGTGGAGCATATATAGTCTAGTGAGAGTGAGTGTACATAGGGTCAGTGCAAGATAGAGAGTGCATATAGTTTGGGTATCATTAATTGAATATTTAGCAGTCTGAACATTTAGCAGTCTTATGGCTTAGGGATAGAAGCTGTCTCAAAGCCTGTTGGTCCCTGAGCTGATGCTCCAGTACCGTTTGCCAGACAGAAGGCAGAGTGAACAGTCTATGGCTTGGGTGGCTGGAGTCTTTGGCAATTTTTCAGGCCTTCCTCTGACACAACCTGATATAGAGGTCCTGGATGGCAAGGAGCTTGGCCCTAGTGAGGTACTGTGCTGTCTGCACCACCCTCTGTAGTGCTTTGCGGTCAAGAGCAGCGCATTTGTCATACCAAGCAGTGATGCAGCCAGTCAAGATGCTCTCAATAGTGCAGCTGGATAACTTTGAGGATCCAAGGGCCCATGCCAAATCTTTTCAGCTTCCCGACGGAGAAGAGGTGCTGCCATGCCCTCTTCACAACTGTGCGGGTGTGTGGACCATGTCATTTACATTTACATTTATGTCATTTAGCAGACGCTCTTATCCAGAGCGACTTACAAATTGGTGCATTCACCTTATGACATCCAGTAGAACAGTCACTTTACAATAGTGCATCTAAATCTTAAAGGAGGGGGGGTGAGAAGGATTACTTAGTATCCAGGTATTCCTTAAAGAGGTGGGGTTTCAGGTGTCTCCGGAAGGTGGTGATTGACTCAGCTGTCCTGGCGTCAATGTGGAGTTTGTTCCACCATTGGGGGCCAGAGAACAGTACAGAGAACATCAACATCAACACATTAACATCAACAGGCCAGAGGATAAACACATTGGACTTGGGGCTCTGCTGGAGTTTACTTCATATTTAGATGGTTTTATTCTGCTTTGCCACTAAAATCATAACACTGACAACTAAAATATTGTATTATTGTTGTTATTGTTATGCATATTAATAATAATAGGGGAGGGTTATATTTTTACCCCAAAAGGTTATTTAAAAGGTTATTTGAAGAACTTGGAGCTTCCCCACAGTTTCAATTTGAAGAACTTATAGGACTTCCCCAGATTCAATATGAATAACTTATAGGGCTTCCCTCACAGTTTCAATGTGAAGAACTTATAGGGCTTCCCCCACAGTTTCAATGTGAATAAATTACAGGGCTTCCCCCACAGTTTCAATTTGAAGAACTGATAGGGCTTCCCCCACAGTTTCAATTTGAAGAACTTATAGGGCTTCCCCCACAGTTTCAATTTGAAGAACTTATAGGGCTTCCCCCACAGTTTCAATTTGAAGAAAGTATAGGGCTTCCCTCACAGTTTCAATTCAAAGAATTTATAGCGCTTCCCCCACAGTTTCAATTTGAAGAACTTATAGGGCTTCCCCCACAGTTTCAATTTGAAGAACGTATAGGGCTTCCCTCACAGTTTCAATTCAAGGAATTTATAGGGCTTCCCCCACAGTTTCAATTTGAAGAACTTATAGTCTGCTAAATGGCATATATTATTATTAGTATATTATAGGGCTTCCCCCACAGCTTCAATGTGAATAACTTATAGGGCTTGCCTCACAGTTTCAATTTGAAGAATTTATAGGGCTTCCCCACAGTTTCAATTTGAAGAATTTATAGGGCTTCCCCACAGTTTCAATTTGAAGAATTTATAGGGCTTCCCCACAGTTTCAATTTGAAGAACTTATAGTTCCCCAGAGTTTCAATTTGAAGCTATAGGGCTTCCTGTCATGCAGGTGAATGAGGACCCAAAAGCGACTTGATCAATGTGAGTCTTTAATCCAGTAAGATACACAGTATCAGAAACACGAATGGGCAAAACATAGACACAGCACGGTGAATATAGACAAGGATCCGACAGGGCAGGTACGGAAAACAAGGTGAGAAATAGGGACTCTAATCAGGGAAAAGGATCAACAGGTGTGGGAAGACTAAATGATTGATTAGGGAATAGGAACAGCTGGGACCAGATCAACGTGGAGAAGATAGAGCGAGATCAGTGAGAGAGATCAGATGTGGGATAGAAAGAGGGAAAGAACCTAATAAGACCAGCAGAGGGAAACGAATAGAAGGGGAAGCACAGGGACAAGACATGATAATTAATGACAAAACATGACAGTACCCCCCACTCACCGTACCTGATCAATGTGGAGCAATGGAGGAAATCATCAGGAACGAGTCCAGCAGTCCCAGATCCCAACTGTGGACCTAACCCTCCCAATCCACAAGGAGTACCCCGTCCCAGATCAATGTCCATGATCTTAGGTAAATAGGTGCGCTCTCGACAAGGACGGGAGGGGGGAGGGAAGTGAACTGCTGAAGGCTTGACACAGGAGACATGGAAGACAGGATGGACGCGTAGAAGATGTCGCATAAAGGCAGGGCAAAGGATTGACTACCTGGGAGACACGGAACGGACCAATGAACCGCGGTCATTTGAGGTAGATATGTACAGGAAGGTTGCAGGGTAAAGTGACACTCTCTGGCATCAATAGATCTTAATCCTGCGTTTTTGAGGTCTCAGAGTCTGTGCCCTGAAGGCAAAGGTAGAGTGACCCTCCTAGGTGCGCTCACAACGTTGGATAAACGCTATGAGCGGAGGGAACGCTAACTCGGCAAGCAGGGATGAGAACAGAGGAGGCTGTAAATTAGACTACTCTGAAACGGAGATAATGTAGCAGACGAAGGAAGCGAGTTGTGAGCGTATTCTGCCCAGGGGAGCTGTTCTGCCCAAGACGCAGGGTTTCTGAAAGAAAGGCTGCGTAGTATGCGACCAATCGTCTGATTGGCCCTCTCTGCTTGACCGTTAGACTGGGGATGAAACCCGGAAGAGAGACTGACGGACGCACCAATCAAACGACAGAACTCCCTCCAAAACTGTGACGTGAATTGCGGACCTCTGTCTGAAACGTGTCTGGAGGCCATGAATTCTGAACACATTCTCGATAATGATTTGTGCCGTCTCCTTAGCGGAAGGAAGTTTAGTGAGGGAATGAAATGTGCCGCCTTAGAGAACCTATATAAGAATCACAGTCTTCCCCGCAGACAAAGGCAGACCGGTAATGAAGTCTAGGGCGATGTGAGACCATGGTCGAGAAGGAATGGGGAGCGGTCTGGGATCATTACCGGCAGGAGGGGAGTTACCCGAGTTGTCTGCGCAGTCCGAATGGCAGCCACGAAATATGTCACGCTCCTGAGTCGGCCACCAAAAGCGCTGGCGAAAGACGCAAGAGTGCCTCGAACACCGGGATGACCAGCTAACTTGGCAGAGTGAGCCCACTGAAGAACAGCCAGCAGTGGAAACAGGAACGAGGAGGTTACTAGGACAAGGCGCGGCAGTGTGCGTGAGTGCTTTGCAACCTGTCTTTCAATTCCCCAGACTGTCACACAACCTGATATAGGAAGTCCTGGATCAGGAAGCCACAGAAGAACTAAACAGACGGGATAAGGCATCAGGCTTGTGTTTTTGCTACCCGGACGGTAAGAAATCTGCAACCCAACTGTAGTGGCATTAAGTCGTTTGTCAGAACGGATGTACAAGGTTCTTATTTGTCAAACCAAAAGCAGTGATGCAACCACTGTCATTCGCCTAGGGCTCAGCGGATGGCGTGCAGTTCACGGTTACCCACATCATAGTTGCGCTCAGATGGCACAGGCGATGAGAAAAATAAGCAAATGAACCTTATTGTCAGACTGGAAGCGCTGGGATAGAATGGCTCCCACGCCTACCTCTGAAGCGTCAACCTCGACAATGAATTGTCTAGTGACGTCAGGAGTAACGAGGTTGACGATGTCCTTAGTGATGTGGACGCCAAGGAACCTGAAGCTCTCGACCCGTTCCACAACAGTGGATGGGGGTGTGATGTGGATGGGGGCGTGCTCTCCCCTCTTTCTCCTATAATCCAAGATCAGCTCCTTCGTCTTACTGACGTTGAGGGAGAGGTTATCGTTCTGGTACCACACTGCTAAGTCACTGGCCTCCTCCCCATAGGCTGACTCATCGGCGTCTGTGATCAGGCCTACCACTGTTGTGTCGTCAGCCAACTTGATGATGGTGTTGGAGTCGTGCATGGCCACGCAGTCGTGGGCGAACAGGGAGCACAGGAGGGAACTAAGCACACACCCCTGAGGAGACCCTGTGTTGAGGGTAAGTGTGGCGGAGGTGTTGTTGCCTACCCTCGTCTCCTGGGGCCGGTCTGTCAGGACGTTTAGGATCTAGCTGCATAGGGAGGGGTTCAGTTCAAGGGTCCCTAGCATGGTGATGTGGTTGGAGGGGACTATGGTGTTGAACACTGAGCTGTAGTCTATGAGCAGAATTCTCACATGGGTATTTCTCCTTTTGTTCAGGTGGGAGAGGGCAGTGTGAAATGCAATTGAAATTGCGTCATCTGTAGATCTGTTTGGGTGGTATGCAAATTTAAAGACACTGTATAACATTACTGTACTTTTATATTTGTATGTAAAACATCAATTAATGATATGCTAATGTTACTTGATCATGAAGCATGTTGTTAGTTAGCTAGCTAGCAGGAGTTAGCTATTGTCAGCTAATTAGAGTTAGCTATTGTCAGCTAATTTGTGTACGAGAAAATGAACCCTTTTAATTATAGAGCTGGAAATTGCCAGGGACCTCACAAGATAATATTATCGATTTTCACGATTCTATATGTATTGCGATTCAATACTGTGATTATTGTGACTACGTGTTTCAAACATATTGCTCACCATATGTCTGCTGCAGAGGGACAAGAGAGAGCAATGAGAAAACTAATTGGCTGTAAGGACAGACGCTGGGAGACGAGAAGCAAGTACAGGGAGTGAACATTTTATAAACAAAGGACATGGGAGTCGGATGAGCCGGCTGAGGCCTTGAAGCCCGACGAGCCGAGGAAGCCTGACGAGCCGGCTGAGGCGTGGAAGCCCTAAGAGCCGAGGAAGCCTGACGAGCCGGCTGAGGTATGACGTGGGGTGGGAGCCTGCCAAGCCAACCGAGACAAGGAAACTTCTCGAGCAGGCTAAGGCGTGGAAGCCCAACGATTCAGCTGAGGCACCCCCGGTTCCTTCGGCAGTGGCACCCGACATCCCCAACAAAACAAAAAACTCCTTGATGCTTCAAATGGTCAGCATTCTGTAAGGACAGACACTGGGAGACGAGATGCAATTACAGGGAGTGAACATTAATAAACAACGGACATGAAACAGAACACGGACAGCATCTGGACAGGGGAAACAAAAT
Source organism: Oncorhynchus gorbuscha (assembly GCF_021184085.1). Lineage (NCBI taxonomy): Eukaryota > Metazoa > Chordata > Actinopteri > Salmoniformes > Salmonidae > Oncorhynchus > Oncorhynchus gorbuscha. Next base: position 11,919,344 of record NC_060186.1, on the reverse strand, counting down.
GACATTAATGCTGACACAGGGAACAAACTGAGGAACAGACAGATATATAAGTGGCATTCAACAAAGTGAAGGAGTCCAGGTGAGTCCAATATTGGTGACAGGTGTGCGTAATGATGGACAGCCTGGCGGAGGGGAAGTGTGAGCAAGCGTGACATTGACTCCCTATTTAAAAAGAAGATGTAGAGAAAGCTATGAAGGAAAAAATACTGGAGTTTTGATGCAGGTACAACTATCCAATACGATATATCGTAAAAATATTATATTCCTGTAACATATTCCTGTAACAGTATCGATTTTTTCCCCCCATCACTATTTAATTGTCTGCAAATGCTTGTGAATTGTTGCATTACTCAAGAGTGTGGTATGGTTTGGTTGCATTATTCAATACTGAAATATGTTTTAATAGAAAAGCTGTTTGGATTATTAAATAGTTTTTGCATAATTAGTGGCTACTTATTTACAGACTGCAGACCAAGAATGTAGGATTGCCAGACAACGAAAGGTAAGGCAAGGATGTAGTGTGAATTGAAAAGTAGAAATCTCTTTGGCCACTCTGCTCCTCAGTCTCTCCTTCAGCTCTCGTAGTGGGAATTGGGCCATATTTAACAGTGTGTGTTTAGTGTTACTCACATCCTGCTGTGCCAACTCCCTCATTGACAGGATTAGCATCTCCACTGGCACTGAGTGTAACCCATGTGAAATGGCTAGCTAGTTAGCGGCGGTGCGCGTTAATAGCGTTTCAATCGGTGACGTCACTCACTTTGAGACCTTGAAGTAGTGGTTCCCCTTGCTCTGCAAGGGCCGCGGCTTTTGGGTAACAATGCTTCGTGGGTGTCAGTTGTTGATGTGTGCAGAGGTTCCTTGGTTCGCGCCCGGGTCGGGGCGAGGGGACGGACTAAAGTTATACTGTTACATTGATGCTGTTGACCCGGATCACTGGTTGCTGCGGAAAAGGAGGAGGTCAAAAGGGAGGTGAGTGTAACCGATGTGAAATGGCTAGCTAGTTAGCGGTGGTGTGCGCTAATAGCGTTTCAATCGGTGACGTCACTCGCTTTGAGATCTTGAAATAGTGGTTCCCCTTGCTCTGCAAGGCTTTTGTGGAGCGATGCTTCGAGGGTGACTGTTGATATGTGCAGAGGGTCCCTGGTTCGAGCCCAGGTTGGGGCGAGGAGAGGGATGGAACAATACTGTTACATGAGCACACAAATCACACAAAACCAAAAACACAGAACAAAATCAGCCAGTTAAATAGATTACATGGTCACACTAATTATGGAACGGTATTGGAACAGAAGCAAAGTTGAAGTAATGGTATCACAGATATGCCTCTAATAAGTTAACTAAAGCAGTAATAAACATTCAATCCTACAAAGCAAGTAGTCAAAGCAAAGTTTCCCTTCCCATTGTTTCAGTCTAATGTGTTTTTGTATTGTCTAGGGGTGAAGTGCATCATAAAGTCCCATTAACATGGCTCCTGTGCCTGACCTCTTCAACCCATCACCGGAAACACATCAGACTACACTTCTCCTTACCTATGCATTTCCCTACATTATTCATTCCCTTCATCGACAATCCCAACAGCAGGTCCTTGCATTCAACACATGAGACTGTTAAAGTTTGAGGTCTACCTTTTCTTCAGCACGTTTTTAGTGGGGTCCTTAAAAGTAGCAATAAGCAGTTAAAATAACAACAAAGCATCTCCCCACCACTGTGTGGGTAAAAAGCCAGGGGGATTGGGGAGTGGGATGGGGCTGGAGCAATGGGACCACTGTGTGGGTAAAAAGCCAGGGGGATGGGGAGTGGGATAGGGCTGGAGCAATGGGACCGCTGTGTGGGTAAAAAGCCAGGGGGATGAGGAGTGGGATAGGGCTGGAGCAATGGGACCGCTGTGTGGGTAAAAAGCCAGGGGGATGGGGAGTGGGATAGGGCTGGAGCAATGGGACCGCTGTGTGGGTAAAAAGCCAGGGGGATGGGGAGTGGGATGGGGCTGGAGCAATGGGACCACTGTGTGGGTAAAAAGCAGAGGGATAGGGAGTGGGATGGGGCTGGAGCAATGGGACCACTGTGTGGGTAAAAAGCAGGGGGATAGGGAGTGGGATGGGGCTGGAGCAATGGGACCACTGTGTGGGTAAAAAGCAGGGGGATGGGGAGTGGGACGGGGCTGGAGCAATGGGACCACTGTGTGGGTAAAAAGCAGGGGGATAGGGAGTGGGATGGGGCTGGAGCAATGGGACCACTGTGTGGGTAAAAAGCAGGGGGATAGGGAGTGGGACGGGGCTGGAGCAATGGGACCACTGTGTGGGTAAAAAGCAGGGGGATAGGGAGTGGGATGGGGCTGGAGCAATGGGACCACTGTGTGGGTAAAAAGCAGGGGGATAGGGAGTGGGATGGGGCTGGAGCAATGGGACCACTGTGTGGGTAAAAAGCAAGGGGATAGGGAGTGGGATGGGGCTGGAGCAATGGGACCACTGTGTGGGTAAAAAGCCAGGGGGATGGGGAGTGGGATGGGGCTGGAGCAATGGGACCACTCTCAAATTCAAAGACAGAGCTATGGATGGAAGGACTGACCATGGTTTAACCAGGTTTTTTAAGATAAACAGTGTTTGTTTACATTTACTTTGTTCACAAACATTGGAGTAAACAAACCTCACATTTTGAATTCTGATGGGTTACGACAGTTGAACTAAGCTCAATGGATACATATCATTTAATGTATAACTCCAAAAATGGATGTAGCAACTGCTAACTGCTCCTTTAAGCATCTGTATGAGGAGGTTATTTACGGTTACACAGTTGAGGAGTTCATGCAGTGGAATATCTCTGATTCTCAACAGGTGTGTTTTTCTTTTAACCCTTAGGCCCAGAGCACCTGCAGCACACCCTACAGTTACAGCGCGCCTCATCACACGAGCTTTATGCCACAAAACATCCATCCACCCACAAGCATCCTGATGTGTTTGCATAACACAAAGCCTCTTTGACAAAAACCCCTGCAGGTCTCCTGATTGAACTACTGGTACTGACAGATTCAAACCTGCTCTACAAATAGATGTTTCTAGAAGTGCTTTTGGGGCTGTTGCAGAACTCATCCACCCCAAACTTCTACTTCTGGAAATTAACACGAGTTGAAAGGAGGACGGGACTTATCTAAGTGGGGAGGAAATACTCAACCAGGAACGGATGATGATGCCCACAGCCACTGAGTTCACCCATGATGCATCTGTGATGTGCATGCCACCCTGTTCTCTGTGGGCAATGGGCAAGAGCATGGTGCCAGGAGAATAAAACACACTTTGGCACCGAGAGAGAAAGCACAGTGGCTGTTTAAAGGAGGGGGAGTGAGAGAGCGAGAGAGAGGAAGTGAATAAGAGAGAATAAGCTGTCTGATTCTGCCTATCCATACTAAGAAATAAGATAGGGAGAGGCAGGAGGAGAGAGTGAAATGGAGAAGCATGGCTCAGAGACAGTAAAGAAGAGAGAAAGAGAGAGAGAGTGCAGTGAGCACAAAGGAATGGAGAGGGTATGCCCCTGGAAATTGAGGGTGTAATTTAGAACTCCTTAAATGCTCAGTCAAGAGGGTCAACAGTCATCTCTAGCGTAATGTTCTTAGTAAAATGCATTACTACGTACCTTACTGGAATGAGTGTACAAGAATGTAGCGCTGCTTTTACATGGACTTTTACGAGGGGAATGAAGTGTCAATGTGTACTCTGTCAGGTTGCTACACCATGCACATACTCATACACATAACTACCATGCACATACTCATACACATAACTACCATGCACATACTCATACACATAACTACCATGCACATACTCATACACACAACTACCATGCACATACTCATACACACAACTACCATGCACATACTCATACACACAACTACCATGCACATACTCATACACATAACTACCATGCACATACTCATACACATAACTACCATGCACATACGCATACACATAACTACCATGCACATACGCATACACATAACTACCATGCACATACGCATACACATAACTACCATGCACATACGCATACACATAACTACCATGCACATACGCATACACATAACTACCATGCACATACTCATACACATAACTACCATGCACATACTCATACACATAACTACCATGCACATACTCATACACATAACTACCATGCACATACTCATACACATAACTACCATGCACATACTCATACACATAACTACCATGCACATACTCATAACATAACTACCATGCACATACTCATACACATAACTACCATGCACATACTCATACACATAACTACCATGCACATAACTACCATGCACATACTCATACACATAACTACCATGCACATAACTACCATGCACATACTCATACACATAACTACCATGCACATACTCATACACATAACTACCATGCACATACTCATGCACATACTCATACACATAACTACCATGCACATACTCATACACATAACTACCATGCACATACTCATACACATAACTACCATGCACATACTCATACACATAACTACCATGCACATAACTACCATGCACATAACTACCATGCACATACTCATACACATAACTACCATGCACATACTCATACACATAACTACCATGCACATACTCATACACATAACTACCATGCACATACTCATACACATAACTACCATGCACATACTCATACACATAACTACCATGCACATACTCATACACATAACTACCATGCACATACTCATACACATAGCTACCATGCACATACTCATACACATAGCTACCATGCACATACTCATACACATAACTACCATGCACATAATCATACACATAACTACCATGCACATACTCATACACATAACTACCATGCACATACTCATACACATAGCTACCATGCACATACTCATACACATAGCTACCATGCACATACTCATACACATAACTACCTGGCTGTGAACAAGAGCAGATCATCACTGAGGTGTCCTAACAGAACACACAGTAAATATAGACCAGTGCCAGTCTCTGAGGATAATTCAACCTATCTGTGACATCTATGTTTATTAACCACCACTTTCTTTTTTAAACAGATGACAAGTGACATAACGTGACAAAGCTATTTTCTCACACCACATACCTCTGGACCCCAACACCTGGCTCAAAGCGCACTGGCATATATGGTGACTGCAGAGGTCAGTTTGGGCCTCACTCTCCTTCTCCTCACCTCTGCAGTGTTGTATAAGGTCAACAGGGATTCTCACACATTCAAAAGTTAGGAGCCCATCAAGGTGCACATATAGGCTTATGGTCTGGGGTCAGCCCCCTCAGATATGTTGTAAAGGACTATATGAACTCAAATTCAAATCTGACGACTGGAAGACCCACAAAATACAGTGGTGGATACTAGCTAATTCTAATGGCCAATGATAGCAAAGGACACACGCATTGTCATAATGCAATGTCCAACATTACCTACATCATGGTTTCCTGTTAATTTGAGGTATTTTAATTCGGAATCAATTCTAAGGCAGTTAAACAACATAGATAACAATACTGTCAGAACACATCTCTCTCTCCCCCAATCATTTATGAACCTTGTTGCGCAAGATAGAGAACGCGCGCTTCACTTTCAGCGCGCAGAGAGAGCACTCGCCGACCTCTGATTACTCAATGAGCGCCAGCGCTGATTCCACATGAGAAAGAGCTGCACAATAAACCATTATGACAGTTCTATCGGAGTCATCTTCACGGCTTTGCCGCCTCCTTTTATTATGAAGCATTTATCTAGCTGATTTGTTCAGTTATTTTGGGCTATTGTAAGCTCGTTTATGTGGAACTACAAGGAACCAAATTTACGCACGCAGAAATATTATGAGGATTTACATTACAGAAAGCTATGCAAGGTACTGAATATACTGTAGAGACTGGACTGAGTGGCCGCTGGTAGAATCGGGCACTGTAGCTCGCGCGTACTCACTCAGTCATGTTAAGACATTAATGAAAGCGATCACAGTATGGCTAGGCCAAATTAAATGTTCATCATAGCAAGCTAGTGTGCATGTTTGTAAACAAACAGAAGGCGTCAAATGGGCACGCTTTCTACATTCCCATCCCAGACAAATCTGACTGGGGAATGAGAGATGCTTCAGACCTTCACTCCAGCACCTTCTTATACATTTACACCAAAACGGGATTTGAAGAATTTAAAAACGAGTAAAAGCAATCTTACCTTGGATAGGATATCCTTGTTGGCTGTAGGTTTGCGACCCAGAACCGAAACATGCGCTTTCAACTTGAGAATGCAGATCTTGCTGCCTGCTCCTTCGAAACGTCTCGTTGTGGAATTTTCACTGTCCTAGACCGCGCCAGCCGGCCACTCTCATGTCTCCCCACTGAATACAGAGGAGGAACGTGGTTGTTGATGATATGGGATGAGAGAAACCGGAGGGCGTGTTCCAGACAGACAGACATAGATGCACATTTTCTCAGCTACGGAAACCGTTGTGTTCTGTTATTTTGGTTCACCTGAGACGGCCCCTTTCCTGGTGCCATCCTTAGTTTTTTTGAGGATGTTTAGCGACAAAAGAAAGGCTTTAACACAGGCCACTGTATAACCAAACACATTGGTTGTGAACTGAATTGTATGGATATTGGACACAGGTAACAAACAACCAACCACAGGTGATAGGTTTTCTTCTGCAAGTACCAGCCCACATCTAAGGAAGCTCACACATCTCCATCATGTCAAGACATGTTCTCCAATTACTGAATGGACACTTCATGATATACGATGATAAGTTGTCATTTAGTACTTAAAGGTGCTACGCATAGGATTTATTTTTCCTTTTTCATTGTAATTTCACAAAACGTTCATAATATATCTACAGTAATAGTGGAATGATTGTGTTTCACATTGTTGTGATTGGCTGTGATATTCGCCTACTGATTTCTCCTGCCAAAGCTGCATCTGTCAAAATGGGAAAGCCAGAGCTTTCTGCTGTCAAAATGGGAAAGCCGTTCTGACTTTGGGGCTGTGTTATCTAGTGGAAATAGTTCTGTCACTTCCTGGTTGCTAAAATTCTACACTGTTCGCTCAATTTCAGTTTTGTGAGAAAACAAGCACTGAATAGTGTAAGGAAACTAAATTGCTGTGAAATATCTTGCAATTCGCCTAGCATTAGGCTGCATTCAAAACAAATGCAAAAATTCTAACAAATCCCATGTGTATCATCTTTAAGGTTGCCAAGGAGCAAGCCTCCATCCACCTGACTCCGCAGTGATTTGAACCACCGTTCAGGGCATGGCAGTGATTTGCTCTATGAAAAGAAAGTTATGAACACATGAGTTGAGAGCTGTGTACAGTAGGCTATATCACTTTAACTATTCACAGGGAAAGTCTACCTAAGGCCATTCCCTCTGCTTTTCAACACATGATGTTATCCCTAAAATAACAACAAAATAAAAAGATGATAAGAGATAGGAGTATCTCTCTCTCTCTCTCTCTCTCTCTCTCTCTCTCTCTCTCTCTCTCTCTCTCTCTCTCTCTCTCTCTCTCTCTCTCTCTCTCTCTCTCAACTGAGGAGTAGAAGCTACACTACATGACCAAAAGTATGTGGACACCTGCTAGTCAAACATCTAATTCCAATATCATGGGCATTAATATGGAGTTGGTCCCCCCTTTGCTGCAATAACAGCGTCCACTCTTCTGGGAAGGTTTTCCACTAGATGTTGGAACATTGCCGTGGGGACTTGCTTCCATTCAGCCATGAGCATTAATGAGGTCAGGCACTGATGTTGGGTGATTCTAATTCATCCCAAAGGTGTTCGATGGGGTTGAGGTTAGGGCTCTGTGCAGGCCAGTCAAGTTCTTCCACACCGATCTCGACAAACTATTTCTGTATGGACTTCGCTTCGTGCAAGGGGGCATTGTCGTGCTGAAACAGGAAAGGGCATTCCCCAAACTGTTTCCACAAAGTTGGAAGCACAGAATCATCCAGAATGTCATTGTATGCTGTAGTGTTAAGATTTCCCTTCACTGGAACAAAGGGGCCTTAGCCCAAACCATGAAAAACAGCCCCAGATCATTATTTCTACTCCACCAAACTATACAGTTGGCACTATGCAACTGCTCAGCCTCCGACCGCAAGGCCCTACAGAGGATAGTGCGTACGGCCCAGTACATCACAGGGGCTAAGCTTCCTGCCATCCAGGAGCTCTACACCAGGCGGTGTCAGAGGAAGGCCCTAAAAACTGCCAAAGACTCCAGCCACCCTAGTATAGACCGTTCTCTCTGCTACCGCACGGCAAGTGGTACTGGAGCGCCAAGTCTAGGTCCAAAAGGCTTCTTAACAGCTTCTACCCCAAGTCATAAGACTCCTGAACAGCTAACCAAATGGCTACACAGACTATTTGTATTTTACACTGCTGCTCCTCTCTGTTTATTATTTATGCATAGCCCCTTTACCCCTATGTGCATTTTACCTCAATTACCTTGACTAACCTGTGCCCCTGCACAGTGACTCTAAACTGCATTGTTGGTTAAGGGCTTGTAAGTAAGCATTTCACTGTAAGGTCTACAACTGTCATATTCGGCGCATGTGACAAATACAATTTGATTTGATTTGACGGATTGGGGCAGGTAGCATTCTCCTGGCGTCAGTCGGACTGCCAGATGGTGAAGCGTGATTCATCACTCCAGAGTGGTTCCACTGCTCCAGAGTCCAATGGCCCGTGAGCTTTACACCACTCTAGCCCATGCTTGGCATTGCACATGGTGATCTTAGGCTTGTATGCGGCTGCTCGGCTATAGAAACCAATTTCATGAGGCTCCTGACGAACAGTTCTTGTGCTGACGTTGCTTCCAGAGGCAGTTTGGAACTCGTGTAGTGAGTGTTGCAACCAAGGAAGACAATTTCTACACACTATCCGCTTCAGAACTTGGTGGTCCCGTTCTGTGAGCATGTGTGGCCTACCACTTCGCGGCTGAGCCGTTGTTGCTCCTAGACGTTTCCATTTCAAAATAACAGCACTTACAGTTGACTGGGGCAGCTCTAGCAGGGCAGACATTTGACGAACTGACTTGTTGGAAAGGTGTCATCCTACAGTATGCCGGTGCCACGTTATAAGCCACTGAGTTCTTCAGTAAGGCCATTCTACTGCCAATGTTTGTCTATGGAGATTGCATGGCTATGTGCTCGATTTTATACACCGGTCAGCAACCGGTGTGGCTGAAATAGCCAAATTCACTCATTTGAAGGGGTGTCCAGCTACTGCTGGATATATAGTGTATTTATTTCAAATGTTTTTACATTTTTGGATTTTAAATTCAAATCAATTCTTGAATTAACTTCTTTCAATTCTAATTGACCCCAGCCCTTAGGGTCACGGTGACTGTAAGGAGGATGAGACACACAGCCCCAGTGTGTGTGTGTGTGAGTGAGTGATCCGGCTCCGCTCCTCGATAGCACAGGAGCCAGCAGAGAAAACAAGGTGACAGATGAAAGGATAAGGAAAGAATGGGAGTGTTTCACTGCTCTGATGCAAGCCTCACCTCAGATAACACATTCCGTTACACAGACTGGCAGCTGTGGCCTACGGAGAGAGAGAGAGAGAATAGATGTTTCCCTCTGGCCAGGAGAACAAGTAGGGAGACAGGTTTCCCTTGTATCAAAATTGAGGATCCATTGACAGGTCAATATTTCTCAGAGTAACATGTTAAAGACACAGTTAATATTTGCGGTAAATGTTTGATGACCCTTGGTCGAGTGTGAGGGAGTGATTCTAACATTCCCTGAGAGAGAGGTAAGGCCATCCTTTCATTCACACCAGATAAATGCCCAGGTTTTCCTCGTACATTCAGTAGACTAGGGAGTAGAGCACTGGGATGGAATCTGGTACTGTTTTCTCATCCAGTAAAACCAGCCTAAGGTCACTACTGACTATCAACCAGCTCTTTATAGATGTTCTGTGTAAAGAACAGAATGTATTCTATGAAGGAAAATATACTCCATAAGAGCACCTTGTGACCGCACCCTTATAGTCATTTCCTATTTACCATGTTCACTCTCAAGCATGTCTGAACCCAGTAGGGTTAATGGAGGGGGGTTAAGATCACAGAAGAAAATCATTTCTTTGTGTCTTGACATGTTATCCCAATCAATGTTCTTAAATCCAGCTCCTCCATCATAGCTAAGAGTTTGCCATCCAGGTGGAAGAACCAGTTCACGTGTCATGATGGGAGACATAGTTTGCACATAAAGTATATGAACGCATAGTTCGTATGGCACAGTAGTTCTCACAGTGGAACACTTGGAACATTTTTATGGCCCACGGCTGATTTTTTACTGAGGACAATACATCAGCGCCATCCTGCTTCTAGTTCAGCCTCTGGCTCTGCATCAGCAGGAGGGTTTGTCTGGGTTTCTCCTGTGGTGCCTCTCTCTCTCTCTCGGGCATTGGTCACCAACTGGTCGATCGCGAAAGCCTTGCCGTACATTTTTTTGTATTCATTTTGAGCTGTTCCCGTTAGATGTACTTGATTCAGCTGCCCTAGAGCCGGGAAGGAAAAGTGTTCCCATTGTCAACCATTTCATGTGTCTGAAGGTAGTACTCCGTCTACCTGGCAGCCCAGAGATCAAATCAAGAGCACCTATAGGTCTAACGCTGGCCAATCAGATAGATCAGAACATTGTGTCTGCGCAGTTTCCTCGAGCCATAGACTAAAAAGAAGCCTCGAACGCACAGCGAAAATGATAATGTGAGATTTAAAAACTTTTAAAACTAGACAACGAATACAGCTGCTGTTTTTTTATGAGTAAGTTCATGTTTAAATTGGTATTCAGCACTGTCGATACTTTGTTAAACATTTTTCTAAGTCATTAAATGCGCGTTTCGATAAGGTCTCATTATTTGGCTCGTGTCTTTTTTAATATCGAGGAATATTTCACTTTCTCTGGTCATAGGAGTAACAACATGGATTGGAAGTAATGCAGTGCGACTTATATTGCGCCATCAGCTGGGAGACTGTGCCCCCTTTTCTCAGCGGAGTAGGACCATCTGATGGTCTGTCTGAGGGGAGGGTGGGAGCAGGTGAGGCTGCCTCTCACCCGAATCACCGTAAAAAAAAGATCTCGGCTTGCATTTTGACTCAGAAAACGTTGGTGACCACTGCTCTAGGGTGTCTATTATCTCATCTACCGGTCAGCCTGCCTGACGCGCCACCCTTTCTGCATACAAATAGCTGTCAGTAAGCCTCGCTTTATGAAAGGAACGACAATGCTGGTTTAGATCGGTGGCGACTCACGGGTGAGGTGGATTTTCATTACATAAATTCCGCAATCGCAGGTGCTGATTCTTAACTCTTCTTGAACTGCACTGTTAGTTAAGGGCTTGTAAGCATTTCACGGTAAGGTCTACACTTGTTGTATTCGGCGCATGTGACAAATAGTTTGATTTGATTTGGTTTGGTAGCTGTGACGTTAAAAAGTGAGGATTACAGAACTCAAGAATTCTAGTCAAAATGCGCTGATTGAAAGGTCAAGAAATATCTAATCAAAATGTAATTACTTTCTCAAGTAAAGTACATTTACAATACTTTCGCTAGTAAAGTACATTTACAAGACTTTCTCAAGTAAAGTACATTTACAAGACTTTCGCTAGTAAACTCAAGTATGAGATAGATATAAAATATCTCGTCATGTACTTTTGCCAAAAATAATGGCAGACAAAGGTAGTTTAAGGCCAAGTGAACATGTGCTCTCTAGTGGAAACAACAAGAATGTACAATAGCCATTTTGAAATCAGTGATTTGCCTTCTTTCCTTACACAGCATTGCCCTCATGTGGTCATACGGTTGAGGAGATCCTGCTGTAAGTACCTCTGGGCAAGTTGAGTTGTTTTCACTTGGAACAAAACAGAAGCAAACAAGCCAAAACACGGAGGAACTATCCTGAACTTGTCCTATAAGAAACCTTTGTTTTTGTTGCAAAACGTTTTACTACAGATTGCACTAATGAATACACCCCCGGGCAAGCTGTTCACCTGCCATAAGGCCATCCATCAACTCGGTCACTCATAAATCAGTGACAGCTTGATCTTAATGGAATACTTTACACCGAGTCAACATTTTATTTGACAGCATTTCAGAATATCATTACGGTAAACAAGATTTCTGCAAAAGTTAATATATCCATAGTGTTGCATTTCATAAAAATAGGTTGTTCACTTATAGTCTGGGACTATCCATAATAATACATTGAGTCATATTTATAATAGCGACACACCTGTACAAGGTCAATAACACAGCTAATAATAACACTACACAGTGATACCCTGCTGCATTAGGTAGGCTCAGGGGGTTCACGGTTTGTACATGCCGTCAGTCTTCAACACACTCGCCGTTTTAGATATACCCATCTCTTCTGATCTGTCCATAGAGAAGTACTGATATTTGCCTCAATGGGGGATATACCCATCTCTTCTGATCTGTCCATAGAGAAGTACTGATATTTGCCTCAATGGGGGACTGCTCTGACGAGAAAAAGAGGCAAACTGTGCAACGAAGGAAGGACATTCTTCCTTGTCTCTAGTCTACACAGAAGTCATGATAGGCTTAGTGATGAAGGTGCAGTATACAGTCAGGACTGGCCAGACACTATAGGAATGGTTGTGTGTGGGGTGAACACAGACGTCATGATAGGCTTAGTGATGAAGGTGCAGTATACAGTCAAGACTGGCCAGACACTATAGGAATGGTTGTGTGTGGGGTGAACACAGTGGCACTATTCAAATGAATCCTTTCTTGAAGTAACCAGTGACACTTAACATGTACCTGTTTTACATTATTATTATATACGTCTTTATTGTCATTTAACAGATGCTCTTATCCGGAGCAATTATGGCGAAGTGCCTTGCTCAAGGGCACATGGGTAGATTTTCCACCTAGTCGGCTCAGGATTCAAACCAGCAACCTTTAAGTTACAGGCCCAACGTTCTGAACCTCTAGGCTACCCGCTGCTTACTTACTTGAAGTAACCACTGTTCTTACACAATGTTAGAAAAGAGAGAAGGAAGAGAGGAAGGATGCATTGTTAAAGTATTCAAACAGGCCCAGACAGCAGCTGAGCCACAGACTCCTGTCTACTCAGGGTCAGTTCCCCAGCACAATTTATATGGCAATTCTCTGAACCACTTTGTGCTTTAAAGAAGTATTTTTTTCTTCTCGTAAATAGAAATTCCAACGGCCCCCGAGCAATCACTCACCTCTCTCGTATCATTCCTATTCTGAAAGACTGTCTGCATTTCTTCCACCCGGGGGGGGGGGGCAGCTTTGTTCTGCCAATGTCGTCCTCTCTTTGCTGGATTGTTAGCTCGACACGGCAAATTACCACTCAAAAATCAGATGTCTGCAGAAACTAAAGGGGACACATTCGGATTGCTCCTTAATGACTTTTCTTTTATCGCCAAGAATGATTCTTGTGTCTGTCAATGATCATAATGTCTAGATGATTGTAGTCTCTCCACATCTCCATGTACAGTATAATAGTCATCAGAGCGGCAGATGAATTAGCTTCTGTGAGTCCCAGAGCCAGAGAGAGGGTTTGAGAGAGTTAAAAAAATAAAAAATAAAACTCTGCCTTAATCATCGGATGACAAGGCGGTTCTGAGGGACGTGTGTGTGTGTGTGTGTGTCTAACTGTGTATCTGTGTAAACTGGTGACAGTAAAGTTCAGACAGAGCCACTGACAGAGCCTCCACTGTCTAGAGTTCCGAAGTTAATTGGGACACAATCTGGTAGAGAGAGATGTGTATATATATATACAGTATATTAACGTAGCTGGCTATGTAGACGGCATCACTTAGAGACTAAACAAATGTGGAAATGAATATTCAAGACAGTTGTCAATTGTAATGTATAAATATGTGTCTTTGGGAGATAAAAGTGTTTCATGTCTTGTGTAAATGAACAGAGTTAAGTGAAGCCACAGACCATTAGACACATTGTGATGAATGAGCTCGTGACAAATGGCAATGTTTCTCTCTCTCTCTCTGATCCCCACCAGAAATACTAGTGTAGTTTCCTGCTTTCACACACTTGCCATATTTTCACCCAAACACGATTACACCATCTGTTAGAGATGTTCTGCCTAGACGTTTCGATATCTGACGATGAGATACCAACAGAACCCCACAAAGTTGTGGAACTATCTTCAATCTGTAAGGAAATGGAAAGATTTGCTAATGTTTTCTGACCAAATAAATACTGTGGGGTCTGTAAATATAGTGAACAAATGTCAACAATCAGATATAAAACCATGAATGTCCGTCATGGCACAGATGTATATGAATATTGGGACATTGGTATTGACTGTACGGTAGCAGCCTGGATTGAACCACATTCGTCTAGAGAGTGTTCTAGGTTCTTTAAGTCCATAACAGACCTCTCTGTCCATCTGTCCCTGATCGTAAGGCACTCTGCCCCGATATCCCATGAGCCTTCACTCTCTCCACCAGACAAACCTCAGCAAATTGCTTTGTTCGCGAAGCACAGTGAGGGGGAGATGTATCTCCTGTGACCCAACTGTTGATGATTCAAGCACGAACAGCCCTTAGAGTCCACTGCAGTCTCATAGAATGGGTCCACTCAGACTAGAAATGCAATATCATAAGCTGGGCTGTGGAGTCATAAGGGAGTGTTGAAAAACAGTGTTGTGTTCCTTCACTCGTCGAGCTTATGAGGCGTCTCAGAGCTACCATTGGCCCGACTAGGTATGCATTAGAGATGATCACGTCCCACATATTAATACTCATCATATAATAGATTTATTTCTATACCATTTGATAGATTCCTCGGGATAGCTTCTTCAGTCTCGTACAGTCTCTTATTTAAGGCAAAGTTCCATTAATGCGTATACTCTTTTTCTAGTTCTGGTTTTCATTCTCTCTTTTCAAAATACACAAAAACAGGCAACCCCTCTTCAACATTCCTTTTCATAAAATAGACTCCGTTGTATAAAATAACTGCAGTGTCACAGTCAACCAATCGGTGAGTGGTTCAATTTGCATGTACGTCCTGGACTGGAGTGCTGTGGGGATTTGAGCACTTCCAAATGAACTTCCTGTATTCGAACCCCTTAACACTGCTCAAGGATCCCGTCACGCTACACACATTCTGCTTGGTTTCTTCTTGTTTTGAATTTTTAAGTGGATGCTTTCCAGTTCTTAAGGTGGTCGGTGTAAAATATCTCTCAAAATAATTTAGAGTACAATATAAATAAAAATGGTTCTCTAAAAACGCATGGAGGAACCCCCCTTTACATCTGAGGTCTAGAGGGTGGGGTAGGGGAGGCAGGGCGAGGGGAGACAATGAAGGGGCTAGCCAGGCTTAGTGTAGCCCGGCCTGGGGGTCTGGTAGTGGGTATACTCCAAGGTGTTATCTGCTCACAGTGGACGTGCCCGAGCGCAGGGTGCTGGGCAGCTTGTCAGAGCCGGGGATCTTCCAGGGCCCAGGGGACACGGTGGCCTTCCTACCTGCTGCTGCGCTGCCACTGCCAGTGCTCTTGGTGGGGCGGCAGGGCCGGGTCTCTCCAGGGCCCCTCTCTGCCTCTCTGGGTCTGGGCTTCTCCTGCCCCGGCTCCCCCTGATGCCCGACACTAACGTCTGGGTGACTGCTGCTGCCGCTCTGAGTACCAGCACCGCTGCCGCCGTTCCCGTTAGAGTTTGTGTATGAGGGCTGGGAGTTTTTCGTCGGGGACTGTGTGGGTTCTCTTTTCCCGTGGGACGTGCTGCTGCTCTCCCCAGCTATCCTCTCCTTAGACCTCCCCCTGGAGGAGCTTTTGGGCTCCCCTCCCCCAGGTAGCAGCTCATCCCTCCCCACCGGCCCTCCGTCTTTGGGGCCGCTCCCTCTGCAGGTGGACCTGCCACCTTCCTTCTGCTTGGCCCTCCCACTACTGCAACCACTCCCACTGGGCTGGTCGCGGTCCCTCCTCCCGTGGCCGGTCTGATCCGGATTATGCGGCTCGGTCGAGGCCTTCCGGGGGCTCTGGGAGCGCTCCACCCTCCTGCTCTCTTGCGCCGCCGGCTCCCACGGGACCTCCTGCGGTGGCAGGCGAGCCAGGTCGGGGCCTGGGGGCTGCTGGGGCGGGGTCAGATGAGATGAGGGCGATGGCATGGTCAGAGTGTCTGGGGGCAGGGCTACTTCCGACAGACTTGGGGAGGCTGAAGGGCGTGCATCCCAGGGGGAGGTACTGTCTGCTGGGGCACAAACACACAGTTAGACATGGGAAAGGATAGTCTTAACAGTCAGCGCCGAATCCTACCTTCCATTTACTTAGTCATGCATGGATGTCAATGGGAGACTGAGTGAAAAGTTGACTTAAGTGGAAGTTCGCCCCATAGAAAATATCTATGAATCTATAGCTTTAACCAAACAACACACACCAAGCCAAAAAACACACCTCTAGTCTACATGGATGACAGCAGCCATATTGTAGCAATCACAACAATCAAACCCAGTCTTTGTGGTATGGGCTGCAAGTGAAATATCACTTCACTCCTATAAGTCACACACTGCAAGTTCACTTTTAGGCAGCATACATCTCAGTTCCCTAGCTCCCTTTAAAGCCTCAGCACTTCTAAGAAGTGGACAGAAAAATCACAAAACAGGTTTAATGGAATGGATGATGTGCTGAATCAGGCAGTGCTTCAGCCTGGCTCGGGAGAGAACCTGGGGGTTCGAGACTCCCCACCGGTGCTCTGGGCTGAGTAACCACGGTAGTGGCTAAACCTAGAGAGCTCTACCTTCTCCTGAGAGGCTGCTGCAGCTCACAAGGCCTGTTAGCTTCTCTCTCTGCATCGCTAAGCTAGCAGTCCCAGGGTTATCATTCACAAACAGGCAGGCAGGGAAGCCTCCAGGGAGGCTAGCGCCAATCGTCTAACTAGCAGGGGGAAAGAGGGAGGCTAGGCTAGCTCCATGAGGCCTCATTACAGACTAGATGGACTCCCAGACCAGCTAGGGAGGTCTGGTGATTGGAGATAGCTCAGTGAGCAGGCTCACAGTCGATGCAGGTGCCTGTTGCGCTCTGAAACCCTGGACATTTCACACCAGCTCATTCTCCTACCCATCAGACACTGCTTGGTGTATTGAAGTGATGAACCATCTCCTGTGGAGGCTGTGTGGCCCAATAGGATTGTGGGAGGGAGTATGTGTGCTGAGCTAATGACTGCTGTCACCTTGGATACGGCTCTGTTTGTTCTAAGGGGTGGGGGCCCTGCTGACTGGATACAACCTTAAAACAACCTCCACACTCTAGTACTCTACTCTGTATAAGGGGACACAAGTACACATGCACTAATACACCCACACAATACACAGCATGCACACTTCCACATACTCACAAACGTCATGCACGCGTGCACACACATAGTATCATATTGTGTGGTACTAAATGTGGCAACCGTTTTTTATTCCACTTCATTACTTCATCAGGATGCAGTTTTTATAAGCTTTGAATTCTGTTTCCTCTGCAAAGTACTGTATAAACTAGCTGAAAATACAGAGCCGCTTTGCAAAATGTAGTTAAATACTCCGAAGCAGTGCATCAAGCTCCATAAATACTACATCCTCTCAGTATACAGATAAACCTAGGCCTGTGAAACATCTACGTATCCACACAATCCCCCACATCCATGTTACAAATGGCTATTCCACTTTTATGTGACTGCTTTGCCCAGAACACACAGGTTGATAGTTGATATGAAAAGTGACGCTGGTGATTTAATATGGCGTCCTCTGGCTGACAGTGTAATGGGCTCATGGTGCGTATTTCACAGCTTTATGTCACCCGCGGGCAGGTAATAGAAAAACCCTTTCTGATGGAGGAAAGGGGGGAGAGAGAGAGGGAGAGAGAAAGAGGGGTGGGGAGCGAGACAGAGAGGGAGGGGAGAGAGAGGAGAGAGAGAAGGGGTGGGGAGCGAGAGAGAGAGGAGAGGGAGGAGAGAGAGAGAGAGAGAGAGAGAGAGAGAGAGAGAGAGGGAGAGAGAGAGAGAGAGAGAGGGAGGGAGAGAGAGAGAGGGAGGGAGAGACAGAAATAGATAACTAAAAATCTCTGTCATAAATGGCCTGGGAGAGTCCCCGACTGGGAGAGGAAATCAGAAGTCTCCTAGCAGTGAAGATGGAGACAGACAATACTATTTCCTATGTCTAAAGACCCTGGTCACCTGCCAAAGCTAAGTGCTGATGACTGTATTTCACAGTGGAGGCCTTGGCTGGCTTTGGAAAAGTCATGTGCAGTGCTAGCCTCAGCGCTAACTCACTACCCACAGGCCGGGAGTGTGACTCTCCGTTACAGAGGCCAAGGGAGAGTCTGACACATCACGATTTATTACCACGAGGGCCGCTAGGTGCTGTCATTCCCTGAGGTGCTGGGGACATAAATGTCTGTTAGGGGCCTCAGTGTGCACCGCGGTGGGATTTTATCACAGGAAATAGTCTGCCTATATATTTCTGACTAATCTATCTAGACGATAGTGGCTGTCAGTTTGAATCGCTATTTTGTAAAAGTTGGTTCATGGATCTTTCTAAATGTGTAATATGTATTATTGTGTGTACATACAGTATAATATTTCCATTGGGCTGGCCTGATGACCATGTGGACATATGCCACGTTCAAGACCCTGGGAAAATTAGTTTGGAACAGTCAAACTCTGGCATCTTTATAAAGCTCAGAATTTCCGACCTGAAGATCAGTGACGTCATGATTTGACCTCGTTTCCCCCCAGTTGTCTTGAAAGCCCTAATAGCTGAGGAACTAGGTTGATGTCACTGTGATTGAAGTGGAGAGGAGGAGCCAGTGTGTTCTGACCAGGAAGTCACAGCTGCAACACATGGCATGGGCACACAAAAATACACCGCACCACAAACCACGACACCAAGTAGAATTAGACTGGAACATGCAGATCGTCACAAACCGTGTCTTTAGAGTGGCCCATTAGGAAGAAATAGGGGGAGCCATGCTTGTCACTTTTCATGCACATGGAGAGACTGGAAGGTACCATTCCTAAGGAAAGGGGAGTAACAACCTATACCAATCATTAGGGTTAAACCAGACGCCTTGAAAGGAAGAGTTACACTATTGTTAGTCAAGAGAAAGACAAGTTTATCAGTGTTAAAGTATTAAGTAGAGAGAAAGACATTGCTATGGGTGAAGAAAATATCTACATGAGAAGATAGGCATGCCAGACATAAGCAGAGTTATAAAGTTAATGTTTTTTGTAATTTTTAGCCCATTTTCTACCCAATTTCGTGATTACGAAATTGCCACATCGCTGCAACTCACCAACGGGCTCGGGAGACGCGAAGGTCGAGGCATGCGTTCTCCGAAACATGACCCGCCAAACCGAGCTTGAACACAGTTCACCTGCAGGCGCCCGGTCTGCCACAAGGAGTCGCTAGAGCGCGAAGAGCCAAGTAAAGCCCCCCCGGCCAAACCCTAAACCAGACGACGTTGGGCCAAACCCTCCCCTAACCTGGACAACCCTGGGCCAAACCCTCCCCTAACCCAGATGACGTTGGGCCAAACCATACCCTAACCAGGACTACCCTGGGCCAAACCCTCCCCTAACCCGGACGACGCTGGGCCAAACCCTCCCCTAACCCGGACGACGCTGGGCCAAATCCTCCCCTTACCTGGACGACGCTGGGCCAAACCCTCCCCTAACCCGGACGACGCTGGGCCAAACCCTCCCCTAACCCGGACGACGCTGGGCCAAACCCTCCCGTAACCTGGACGACGCTGGGCCAAACCCTCCCGTAACCCGGACGACGCTGGGCCAAACCCTCCCCTAACCCGGAAGACGCTGGGCCAAACCCTCCCCTAACCCGGACGACGCTGGGCCAAATCCTCCCCTAACCCGGACGACGCTGGGCCAAACCCTCCCCTAACCCGGACGACACTGGGCCAATTGTACGATTTCCACACTGCATCTTAGGATCAATCCCAGGCAGTAGTGATTCCACAACACTGCGATGCAGTGCTTTAGACCACTGCGCCACTCGGGAGGCCAGAGTAAAGAATAACCTATAGACGTAATCATTTTAGAAGTGTGTGTGTGTGACTTTTAAAATGTGATTATAGTGTTAGAAGGTAAGCAGGTGTATTTGAGTGTGTTACAGCTGGATTAGCCTTGGTCTGGGGAGGGGTAAACAACAGGGTTCGAGGGACAGAATGGAAACCCACCATACTCTGGGACCTGCCCTGTGCCTCTCTTCAGGAGCAGACGCACCCGCCGGCCCCCTGACTTGATGAGCTCGATGGCCCGGGTGTGGGTCATGTCCCTGGTGGTGTCCCCATTGATCTCAATGATCTGGTCCCCTACCTGGAGAGGAGAAGAGACAACACAGTGAGAGAGAGAGAGAGCAATACTGTAGATAGATAGATAGAGAGATAGATAGAGAGATAGATAGATAGATAGATAGATAGTGTCCCCGCTGTTTGTGTGTGTATGTGCATGAAATCCTGTTGCCATGCAGAAACTGCACAGACAATAGACAATTGACCACTGTGACAGTAACCTCTAAATCACCAACCCACTGAGCACCTTGTGTTATATAAACATGCGTTACATTGCGTGGCAAGTTCACACCAATTCCCTGATTAGATGAACAAATTATGGAAGAACGCTGGCACACACTGCCGCAACCCCCAACGCAATTATTTATTGGCAGGCCTCTGAGATAAGCACACACACTACGTATTAAAGCACAAAATTAACGAGGCAAATTTGTTGTGGATCACAATTTATTAGGATCAATGTGTATCTATAAATCATAGTGGTGCAGAGGGATCAGAGCGGCCAGTGTAAAGCGCTAATCAGAATTAGCACTCATGAATGTGGTGTCAGTTGTCATTAATTCCTGCAGCCCGTTTTATAATGTCATTTAGATTGAATTATGGCAGACAGACTCTTCCCTGCAGGGGGGCTGAGACTAAAGAGGATACCTGAATACCAATGTCCTGGGCTTTGTTCATTACGTACCAAACGGAAGAAAATGGACTGAAACAAGGAGGGTGTTCCTGAATCCGTCCAATAAGAAACAGTTGTTTACGATATCTGTTGCAAAACGTATTCCTAATGAATATGACCCAGGACATTAGCAGCTGAAGACCTGGTAGTAACCTATTCATTTCACTAATTAGACTACACCTCCCTTCTAGCACTACAGTGAAAAGGTTGTGACCTCTCTATGACTACAACATCAAGGTCGGAGGCCCATTGTACAGGCATATCCCCTGAAGGATCTCACTAACACACTTCCTTCACTTGGGAATTGGGACCAGTGCCCTCTTGACTGATAGTGTAGGAGACCACGTGCTGCGGTGCCAAATGTATAAACCAATTACTGTAACAAATGGAAAAGTCCTCGGCTAATAGTGGAAGTAATTTGAAAGCTGAGGAGAGAGAATCCGCCCGGCAACAGAGAGAGAAGGGGAGTCATTAAGAGTTATTAGGCTGATCTGAGCGGAGCTGGGCAGCCCGTCCATCTACACCTTCTGACAGTTTGTGAATGGCTAAGGCCGGCCTGAGTCATTCCCCTTTAAATGGATGGGAAGTGACTGGGTGTGGATGAGAGAATTGAACCCCAAGCCAACAGCAGTAGTATGACCTCCAGATGAAGCATGGTTATCCTTGGATTGTCTCTCCTCTAGATGCCATCTCGAGTCCAGCCAAGCTTACTAAGGCTGTGTCTGAAACAGCACCCTATTGCCTATATAGTGCACTTTTGACCAGAGCCTGAGCCTTAGTCGTGTAAAAAGTATTATACTATATAGCCAGCCGGCCGGCCCATCCCAGTTCATTTCAACAGCGGTGTTAGATGATCCTACCTTTCCCCCTCGACCATTCATCTCCCCATGATCAGAGTTCAAACTGGGCCTGTGTGTGGCGGACTGCAGAGTTTGAGTGGGCCTTTAAAACTGTGATTACTGAAGGATAAATCACAATACCGGCCCGGGCGCGGGAGAGACGAGGACCGCTAGCTATCCCTCATCCCCAGTCGATGGGTTTGGGCCTGGGCCCGCCGAGCTGCATTTACCTCGCCGTGGCGGAGTGAGAGTAGTATTCCTACGGGCCGTTTTACACACATCTCTGACAGGTTCATTACAGATAATGAACGCTATTGGCCCACACTAGGGAGATTGGGCAGAGAGAAAAGTGTGACGGGTAGGAGACGATCAAGATACTTTAGGAGATATAGAACAACTGCTATGACAGACTTATAATGTACTCTTTGATATCGGAAAAGTAAAGTGAGATTTCTGTATCTTTTACGCCATAAAGTGATCAGAGTCACCCTGGATGAACATAGCAGGCTACAAGAACATATACAGCTGTTGAGAGAGAGTGACTCATACTTTGACAGAGGTGATGGAAGGAAGGTGTGAACTTGGGGAAAAACTAAAAGCTTGGCACGCTCGGCATCTTTTTACAAAGAGTGCTACATTTGAACGTCAATTTAGAAAATAATTGTCTTTTTGTTGTTGTTAAACAGATGGTGACCGGCAGATAGTACCCACTATCCCTGAAGAGAACATTACGAAACGGACAAAAGTTGAAAACTATTCATGGTTAAAAGCGGCCATCCTTTAATTATTCATCAGAATGTTCATAGTACCTAATGTATTATTGACTAGAGAAACGTTTCTACTGCCAGTAAACCCACTAACCCAGCAGGTGTCAAAACGTCCCAAATCCTTCACACACTCAGCCACACTGCATTAGCAGATTATTTTCTTCCAGGGCTTAAAATGGAAATTTGCTGCCAAGATAATCATCAGACAATTAAGACTAGCAAAGATTTATTATTAATATCCCACTAAACCAGCGTTGGGAGAGAAGCTACTGTAAGTATGTTGAGGGGAAGTGTTAGTTCAGCGCAGGATGTGACATCGTCATCAGCCTACCCTCATCCTCCCGTTGCGGATGGCGGGTCCGTCCTCGGCCAGTCGCAGGACAAACAGGTCCATCTTGTACTCCCTCCCTCCACGGATACTGAAGCCAAACCCCTTCACACTCTTCTCCAGCTCCACGGTGAAGAAGTCAAAGTCCTGGAGAAAGAGCCGGACACATTCAGACAACAGGCAGTAAGAACCAGGGAGGAGGGGAAGGAGCAGGACACATTCAGACAACAGGCAGTAAGAACCAGGGAGGAGGGGAAGGAGCAGGACACATTCAGACAACAGGCAGTAAGAACCAGGGAGGAGGGGAAGGAGCAGGACACATTCAGACAACAGGCAGTAAGAACCAGGGAGGAGGGGAAGGAGCAGGACACATTCAGACAACAGGCAGTAAGAACCAGGGAGGAGGGGGACACAAGGAGCAGGACACATTCAGACAACAGGCAGTAAGAACCAGGGAGGAGGAGGACACATTCAGGGGCAGTAAGAACCAGGGAGGAGGGGAAGGAGCAGGACACATTCAGACAACAGGCAGTAAGAACCAGGGAGGAGGGGAAGGAGCAGGACACATTCAGACAACAGGCAGTAAGAACCAGGGAGGAGGGGAAGGAGCAGGACACATTCAGACAACAGGCAGTAAGAACCAGGGAGGAGGGGAAGGAACAGGACACATTCAGACAACAGGCAGTAAGAACCAGGGAGGAGGGAAGGAGCAGGACACATTCAGACAACAGGCAGTAAGAACCAGGGAGGAGGGGAAGGAGCAGGACACATTCAGACAACAGGCAGTAAGAACCAGGGAGGAGGGGGGAGCAGGACACATTCAGACAACAGGCAGTAAGAACCAGGGAGGAGGGGAAGGAGCAGGACACATTCAGACAACAGGCAGTAAGAACCAGGGAGGAGGGGAAGGAGCAGGACACATTCAGACAACAGGCAGTAAGAACCAGGGAGGAGGGGAAGGAGCAGGACACATTCAGACAACAGGCAGTAAGAACCAGGGAGGAGGGGAAGGAGCAGGACACATTCAGACAACAGACAGTAAGAACCAGGGAGGAGGGGAAGGAGCAGGACACATTCAGACAACAGGCGGTAAGAACCAGGGAGGAGGGGAAGGAGCAGGACACATTCAGACAACAGGCAGTAAGAACCAGGGAGGAGGGGAAGGAGCAGGACACATTCAGACAACAGGCAGTAAGAACCAGGGAGGAGGGGAAGGAGCAGGACGCATTCAGACAACAGGCAGTAAGAACCAGGGAGGAGGGGAAGGAGCAGGACACATTCAGACAACAGGCAGTAAGAACCAGGGAGGAGGGGAAGGGCATCAGTCATCATCACAAAAGCTAATGGCCATGTGTATTAATATAGCCTGGTTAAACCAGACTGAATGCTGCGCTCACCATTGTTTAACTCAAGTGCAGCGTTCAGTCTAGTTTAACCAGGCTAGAATTACCACATCTTCCTCATTAACCTCTCTGCCTGAACTACTGTTTCTTGCGTGTCAATGCCCATATATTTCAGTTGAATGTATTTATTTTATTCTTTATTTAACTAGGCAAGTCAGTTAAGAACAAATTCTAATTTACAATGACGGCCTACACCGGCCAAACTCGGACGACGCTGGGCCAATTGTGCACCGCCCTATGGGATTCCCAATCACGGCCGGTTGTGATACAGTCGGGATTCGAAACAGGTTGTCTGTAGTGACGCTTCCAGCACTGTTTTAGACCGCTGCGCCACCTGGGAGACCCATTTTTGACGGCTTTACATGCTTATAATAAAAGCAAAATGTACATTTTCAGACATCACAGGTCAATATTGTATTGATGAGTAAAGTATCTAACCTGGTAGACTTGTGGCATCTGTGGCTGGATCTGTCTGTAGTCGTGGGGCACAGGCATAGGGAAGTGCCTGGGGTCAGTGGACAGCTGTCTGTAGTCCATCAGAGGAGGGTGTCTGTAGTCCAGGGTGGGTGGCTGGCGGTAGTCTGCTACAGGAGGGTGTCTGTAGTCCAACGGGGGCTGTCTGTAGTCTGTGAATGGAGGCTGACGGATGTCCGGTTTTACATCCTGCCTCGCTTTCACCTCTGACCTGTAACTAACCAACCAATCAAGTTAAAGGAAAATTTCCCACTGGGCATAAACTGGTTGAATCAACGTTGTTACAACGTAATTTGTCAATTTATTGTCAAATACATTGGATTTGAAAAACGTAATCAATGTAAACTGCTGTTTTGAGGGTGGAATTTCAACCACGTAGATGATGGTGTCATGGTAACCACAATTCAACGTAGACATACCTATGTTGAATTAGTACCTTTAAAACAGCGTTCAGCTCTTCAAAACAACAGGCTGGGCAGCACCTCCTACTGGAGAATTTATATATCTACAGCTACCCTTTAGTCTCCCACCTAGGGTTTTAACCAAGCCCCACCCTGCTTAGATATGATATTTATCAGTGACTATTACCATGATGCTATCTTGAGAATGATTGTTTTGAGATCTCACTTAAAAACTAAATAGATTTGCTGTTGCTATCAAAGTCATTCCAAAGGGAAGGTTTCACAGAGAAAATGACACGTGACCATACTTTATCACTCATATAACATCAATGAGACTATTTCGGCTTATATAGCATTTGCAAAGTCATCGACAGCCATTGTTTCAATTCAACCCAGAATTCATCTATAAATAGACAATACAATAGGGTTTCAGGGCCCAGGGTTTCAAGCACTGGTTGATTTTAAATGGAATGATATTTAGTGATATTGAATTGTGTTTAGTTGTCAACACAACCAAATGTCAACGTTTGAAGGAGATGTCTCTTTTTTTTCTGTGTGTGTTTTTTTCTGTGGAATTTGACCCCTTTTTGGCCCCAATTTTGTGGTATCCAATTTTTCTTATTTTTAGTAGCTACTATCTTGTCTCATCGCTACAACTCCCGTACGGGCTCGGGAGAGACGAAGGTTGAAAGTCATGCGTCCTCCGATACACAACCCAACCGCCGCACTGTTCCATATGTGCCATTGACTTAGTCTGGCTTTAATTACAGATTGTCTACAAATTAATCATTGATATGTTGGATTCGTGTCTCCATCTCAACGAAATATGTAAATTAACACAACAATCAAAGTTAAAGAATAGGACTAAATCCAATCCAACTTTATTTAAAGTGCATTTAAAGTTTGATTTGAATGAGTCCTATTCTTTAACTTTTATTGTTATGTTGAAAATCAAACACAAAAACAATAAACAATGAATAGCATATAAACTTGTTGACAAGTTTAACAAATGATATGTTGGATTCATGTCTCTAAATCAACCAAAAATATAAGTTAAAGAATGGGATTAAGCCAGTGGCTCAGATGGAACTATGCAATCAGTAGATACATCTCATTTAAATGTTGATATGTCAACCAAACAATTGAATATAGCCTAAATTAAGGCTATCGTACAAACTTGGCCACATTGAGGTTGAGAAACTCTAAAATCCTTCTTATAAAACATGCATGTTCTAGATAGCACGAATAGGTTGTCGCAGGTCTCTGGAGATCTTTACTATTACTGAAATAATCTGTGCAGCACCTTGTGCAGCACCTTGAACAGCACCATGTATTTAACAGGTAATCTCAACTGCAATCCAGGTCATTTGGTTCTGCTATTAGATGAAACACAGTTTCATTCATTGTGTGTTGTATAAATAAACTAAATATCTGGCATTGTATTCCCATTCGAACTTTGCTGTGCTTTTAAATGGTTGAAAGCGCAGTGAGGCATTTCAGTGAAAACTAAACCAAAAATCTGACATTGTTTTGGAATTGGAATTTGGTTGTGCTTTTTTCGATGGTTGAATGCCCAGTTGAACTAACTTTTGGATGTCTTTTTGAGTGGGTGAATATATAGTATGTTGTCGTCTCATTGATCAAGTTCTCAACTAAATATGACCTAATTATCAACGTTGAAATGATGTAGTGTGCCCAGTGGGTTAACACTACAAGCATTTCATATGAATGTAATGAGTAATGGTAATGCTCTCTGAACCAATTCATGTCAAATTCTAAGTTATTTAGAAATACCTTGTTTGTTACAATCAAACCACCTTTGAGACAAGACTCTAGTGGTGGTAAGTGAAATCCTTTTTTTGAACCACACGAAAAGACACTCAGTCTTTTACAGAGTTGGCAATAAATAAGAGTACTCAGAGAGTTTGGGAATTCTCCAGAGCAGGAGAGAAAGGACAATGACAGGGTACACTTCGGGCCCCCTGTAAGAGCTTGATGAAATATTCAGCGTAGGTCTATAAAGAAGCTATTTAGGTTAATAATTCAGGAGTCCGTAAGAGTTAAGTGATGTTATACAACAAACTGGAGACAGGGAGAGAATACCTCGCTCTCACCTGTAATTCCCTTAGGAATAGTGCTTTTACCCCAGAGATAAAAAATATTTAAAAAAGATACTACTGTGCTGTATAAGATATCTGGGACTTCCACAGCATTGGGACCAGCAGACAGTACAATACTGAGGAAGCCCTAAAGATTACATGATCAACTATCTTAAACCATTTCACTATATAGGAAATGATAGAGCACTCAAATGCTGCACGTCTTAAATTGAATCAAATGATATTGGTCACACACATATTTAGCAGAAGTTATTGTGGGTTTAGCGAAATGCTTGTGTAAATTATGGCCCTATCCTGGCGGACCAATATTTAGAACTGGGCTGGGTGCTATGGATTGGCGGGTGTGTTTTTAAGCAGTGTGCGTCTGTGTGTGTGTGTGTGACCATCCGGTTGCCGTACCTGCTGTCGTGGGTGTAGATCTGGGGTGGGGGGGCTGGGGTCTGTGTGATGGGGCTCTGGTGGGTCAGGGAGCTGGGCTGGGTGACTGCAGGGCTGGGCTGGGTGACAGCAGGGCTGGGCTGGGTGACAGCAGGGCTGGGCTGGCCCACGGTGGGACTGGGCTGGGCCTGAGGACTGTGCTGTTGGGTCACTGCTGGGCTCTGTTTCTGTGAGCTAGGGGCTGACGGGCTCAGCTCTGAAACACAGACAGACAGAAGTGTCAGACACAGTGACAGATAGATACACACCACAGTTTAGACTATGCTAACAGAGCCACATTAACATAATACACGGTGCATCTACTTCAAAGAACTGTCAGTACAATGCTCTAATCTACAGTAGATGCTCGCATTACCAAGAAACACCCATGAAGCATTAGAAGATGGTGACAGAAACTGACTCACTAGACAGTTCTCCCAAACAGACATATCACTCGCTGATCCACACAAATTATGCCTTAGCCAGAGATTGAACAACCTCCTTTAAAAAATGGATGTAAAACGGTCTGTACAGTAAGACAACGTGCTGCATTTAAGATGACAAACAGTTTTAACAACAGTCCCTGAAAATCCCCCCACATCTACAGTATACAGTTCTCTGCTGACCCCTTGGTCCCCCCATTATCTCCAGTCTAGTGACCATTGTCGTCCGTCCCGTCCCCCGTCTCACTCACCTTCCTGTGGTATGATCCGGAGGGTGACGCTGAGGCCGGCGTCCTTGATGAGCTTAACGATGTCGGCGTGGGGCATGTTGATGATGGACTGGCTGTTCACCGCCAGGATGCGGTCACCCACCTTCAGTTTGCCACAGCGGTCCGCCGGGCTGCCGTCGATGATACGCCCAATCTTATGGGGCACGTCTGGGATGGGAGGAGAGGTGGAGGACAATACACACAGAGTGAGAGACACACAGATATGGTTAGTTGAGGATGAGTTCAGGCTAATCTTACTGGTTGGATGCTTTCTTTCCATCTCTCCCTCTCTTCTTTCTATCTATGTTGCTCGCTCTTTTCACATTTCTCCCGCCCCCTCTCATCTTATGTAAGACAGCTGGCTGTCTGCACGGCGAGTGTGGGCAGGGCACTAAAAGGCAACGCGGCGTACTGGAGCCTAGCTACCTCAGATCTGAGGGATTGATACAGTCAGGAAACCATTTGGAATTGAGACGGGATGGTTAGAGGAGGAGTACATGGTTCAAAAATAGAGGTGGTACATTTTTTTTATATAGTTGTGACCTCTTCGCAGACCTCTTCCTCTCAGAAATTTTTGTCAAAATGGATTTGGTTTTCTCTGCTTGGAACGGCCGTATCTGCTGGACTAAAATGCATTAAAACTCAAGACCATAGTAATATGTGAAGCCTTCCCTTTTAAGGTGAAATTGCCATAAGGCAGTACATTGTAATGTAAACAACCCATGGACAATCAATGACTCACTCACTCACTCACTCACTCACTCACTCACTCACTCACTCACTCACTCACTCACTCACTCACTCACTCACTCACTCACTCACTCACTCACTCACTCACTCACTCACTCACAGAGCAGCACTCACTCACACACTCACTCACAGAGCAGCACTCACTCACACACTCACACACAGAGCAGCACTCACTGATGGCGGTGGCGGTCTCGGGCCGGTTGAGCGAGCTGATGATGACGAATCCAAACCCTTCACTCTCCTTGCGGTGGATAATGACATCACTCGGTGGCTGCTGCACGCTGGAGGTCGGCTCTCCGTCTGTGGTGCTACCTGTACCCATGGCGTCAGTGGGTGGGGCTGCGTCGTTGCCAGGATAAGTGACATTGGTGAAGTCGCTGCGTGGGGAGCTGTGCTGGGTGGACACAGAGCCGGGGCTGCGGCCGTTCTCTGGACACGGCTCTCCTGTGGGGGGTAACAGAGAGCTGAGTTAACCTGCTCTGCTCTGCTCTCCACCACACCGCAGCCCAGCAAAGCAGCACAGCACTCATCAATGGACAAAGACAGGCCCTGTCTGGACTGGCTATCAGATCAGAGAAAGGTCATGGTTTCTCTCACACCTCATCAGCTGTATTGCAGCATCCAAAGATCTTTTTAATGCAAAAGAAAACCTCCATTGAAGATATCTGTAGATACAATCGCTAAGAACTAAGACTCCCTCAAAACCAAGATGTCATGTTAGAATTCATTACATCTCCTTCAATGATCAAGGTTGAACTGAAGACAGTGAGACCTCTAGGAGAGACAAGAGTCTTGACACCTCCAAAAGTGTTACTTTGAATCAAACGTTCGAGGGATGAAAGGCAAGACCACGGACGACACGGATGAGACAGACAGCCTTTCATGACTGGAGACGGAAGGAGAAGAGGGAGACAGAGGAGGGGAGACGGGATCTCACCAGGGTGGCTGTGCTCTCCTCCCCAGGCACCAAAGGCAGCCGGAGCGTAAGCTGACATAAGGGAATGGGGGGATCTGAGGGGGGAAGGTGTGTGTAGAGGGCTGCTACACTCATCACACAGCAGGCTCTCACACAGCAGGCTGCAGCTCTACAATTCAAGGTACAATACAACAGCCGGACTCCACATAAGGCCAGAGAAAGGAAGACTATCAGGCCTTCTTGGAGTAGGATGAATTTGACCCTAGAGGATGATCTAAGGTCAGAGTTCCGTTTTCCTCCCTAATGATTAGGATTAGGAGTTTTCAGTAAACTGATCCTAGATCTGTCCCCTCCCATATTCTCACCTGGGCCCTGTAGCCTCCTCCTGATGGTGAGGTTGACCTGTCCATTGCGGGCGGCGCCGTGCATCAGGTCGATGACGTAGCGGTGGGGCTTCCCCGCCACCGGGATCCCGTCCACGAAGATGAGCTCATCGCCTGGCCGCAGGCGCCCATCTCTGTCCGCAGGGCTCTTCTCTATGATGGCCCCAATCAGGATCTGTTTATGGGAACCAGACCAATCAGAACGCATGGAGAGCTAGGGGTTAAAAAGTCGGTTGACCGATCAAAGGGCTGGATTCAGAAAAGGACTACATTGAAAAGATATGTAGCCATGGTCAAGTGGACAAGAAACATGCAGGGAGTAACTCTATGTGAAATGACATGTGTAAGTGGTTGTTATGTCAGTGGTGCTTATGAATAAATACGTGGCTCCATGTTTGCGCTGAGTGTTACTCTACAGACAATTAACCAGTAACCATCCACAGCAGTATCACCAGTCTCTCAGTCAGTCAGGGTTCAGGGTTAGATATGCATGTAGTGGGTTAGAGAGGAGAAAATGACAGGGTTCCACGCCCATCTCATACGAGCCTTCTCACGGGTGTCCGGACTCACAGGCTGACCCGCCTCGTCTCCCCCAAGGATGCGGAAGCCGAAGCCGGACTTCTGCCTCCTCAGGTGGACCTCCACCTCCTGGTACTCTGCCCCTGGGGTCAAGGAACAGACAACACCTGTGACACGTGTTGACCTTGGAGTGCCCTCAGTCTAATGTCTAATTTATGTGAAGCCAGAGGATTGTTGATCACATATTGTGGAAGTTAACACATTAAATTAAAGGCACTGCTATTTCTGTGTTTTATATAATATTGTACAACACCTGATAGAACTAACACTTTGAAGTGTGATTAAAAAAAAAAATCAGTGTTATTTCCTGGTAGTTGCTTGTTGAAAAGAATCGACACAGGACCCTAATCAGCAGGTTTGCATGGGCGGGAGTTTTGGCTTTCCATGGTGGCATCAATGCGGTAAATTGGTTAATAGACCAATAACAAAGAGAGTTCCAAACTTCTCTGCCAATAACAGCAAGTTATCAGTTTTCCCCTCTCCACTCAAATCAGTCAGTTCTTGCTTAAGTCTTGCGTGAGATTGTTTTTTGGGCTAAAAAGCCAATTTTAATGGAAATCTATTACAGCAAGGCACTTATTTGTTACCCAGAAATGATTTGATATTGATATAAAATGGCTGTATTGGGCAAATTAAATTAAAGGTTTCATTAAAAAATACATTAAAAAAAGACCATTTAGAATAATCCCTATTCCTGCCTGTGGACAGTCTTCTTCAGGGCCAACGTACATACCTGAGTGGTCCACAGAGAAGATGGTCCGTGGCAGGCCTGGCTCTGTGTGGGGGAGGGAGATTGAGGGAGCACCCATAAACAATAATACAACACACATACTGTCTTACAACTGTCTCACTCAGAGCAGACTACTAAAAAGACTGAGACTAGAGCAAGACAGAAAAAGACTTGCCTCAGCACATTGTCTGCACAGAGTTCCTACATCATCCATTACACTGTGGAAAAGAAGTGCTTCGGGCTTGTAATACAGCTTTTTATTTACAGTATTTGTTACGGGAGCAGAAACTCATCTGCAATCAGGCCTTTACTGGAAAGCAGAATGATTTGTGGCATAGTGATATTCATTACCCTGAAAACCCTTTCCTATGAAATGAAGTAGAGCGGGTCAAAGTGACTGTGATGAGAAATGGGCTCTATTTACAGCAGGTTTAATCACGGAGACCAGTGTCCGCTGGGATACCAGAGGAATTCATTGAGGAAATAAAGGTGGAGGATGACACATAAGGAGACTGACTGAAAAGTCTTACCACGGAACCCATATACAGTGTTTTAAGTTTATATTAAATAAGATTGCTGGAAAAAAATACTCATAAATGTTGGCAAAAGATAAGGACAGAATGACCTTGCTGGCCAGAGGATGATTTTGGTATATTCCAGACTGTGTTACAGTTTACATAAAGTACACAATTCATAAATCTCCATCCAACTCCAGCTCTCTCACATGCAATGGGGTCTCTTGGTTCCCTACTAGAATAAAGGCATCTAATTACAGATGTAGGATCTTAATTTGATCACTCTTTTGTTGCTGATAATTTTCCTACACAGCAGGAAATATAAACTTGTAGTGTATTCAAGCTTAAAATGGCTTCTAAAGTTTGTAATATATATTGTTTTATCAACCCCTACATTATTTTCCATGAATTATAACATATTTCCTGTTGCTGCATGATTATTTTCCAGCTGTGTCCTTATCAACATTCAGTGGAAGCTACACTGACTTGTCTATGGTTGTGAGGTATGGGTGCATTTTCTTCTCTAACAGCCTGCATTGGTCTCCCGGCTATATTGAGAACAGTCCTAGTTAGATAAGGTTACTGAAAAATACCAATGTTCATGACCTAGAACTCCCACACCACTGAGGGAAACAAGGAAAGTGTTCCTAAAAGTTGCCTTGTGACTGACCAACAGTCTGCAAGTGTAGCCTAGCAGCGAACTGCACTTTGGGGGCTTGTTACACGAAGGGAAGCAACACTAAACTGAACACGGGACTAAAGGAGAGTAAAGGAGAGAAAGAAACAGAGAGAGAGAGAGGGAGAGAGAAAGAGAGAAAAATGCAGACAGAGAGAGGGAGAGGAAAGCTACAGAAAAAGAGAGAGAGAGAGAGGGAGAGAGAAAGAGACCAAGAGAGGGAGAGAGAAAGAGAGAGAAATGAAGATAGAGAGAGGGAGAGGAAAGCTACAGAAAAAGAGGGAGAGAAATGAAAGCTACAGAGAGAGAGAGAGAGAGAGAGAGAGAGAGAGAGAGAGAGAGAAAGAAAGAAAGGAAAGCTACAAAGAAAGAGAGTGAGAGTGAGAGAGAGGTCTATCGAGCTCAGCTAACCTGATCTAACGAGTACACGAGGGGACAGCTTTATTACAGGCCATACTGTTTCTAACTGTCTTCATCTCCCCCATAGAAACAACAGTGACAGCATCGTCAACAACAACGGATGGGACCTGGGTCTGTACTTTGTCAATGGTAGGTTACGGGAGGACTCGTTGGGGAGATTCACCTACTGCTCACCTCTTGGCCACAGTACAGTAGACTATATGATCACAGACATTGACATTTTCTCTCTCAGCTCTGTCACCTCTGTCTGATCACAGCCAAATTATGTTGTTCCTCAAAAGAACAGACATGGAAACAACCACACATTCACCACCCAGTAAGTTGTACAACATCAGAAACTCATACAGATGGGCCCAAAACAGCACAGAAGAATACCAGAAAGCAACCTGTAACCAAAATATCCAAACACTCTTAGATAACTTTCTGGATACCACATTCACTCACAATAAAGAAGGCATCAATCTAGCAGTAAAAAACAAACTATATATTCAGGCAAACGGCAAAAGAAGCACAATTGAAATTGATAACAAACAAACCAAAAAAGACCACAGATGACAACTGGTTTGATGCAGATTGTAAAATTATAAGGAAAAAACTTTGAACACTATCCAACCAAAGGCACAGAGACCCAAATAATGGTGAATTACACCTTCATTACTGTGAGACTTTAAAACTATAAACGTACACTCAGAACCAAAAAAGCAGCAAGCAGCTGACACTAATTGAGGAGTCCATAAACACAAACAACTTCTGGCAAAAAAATCTAAACAAGAGGAATTAGCGATACAGAATGGTGACATATGGACAACCCATTTCAAAAAACATTCTACAACACCGGTCAAATTGACACATACGCAGAAAAAGGCCAAATTCATGGGAAGTTGAATGGATTAGAAAAAGCCATAAAGGATAATCAAAATCCATTGGACTCCCCAATTACTGACCAGGAGCTCTAAGAAACTTCAGGCTCTCAAATTTAAAAAAGCATGCGGACCTGATGGCATCCTAAACGAGATGAGCAAACTCACTAGTGCAAAATTTCAATTGGCTATATTAAAACTGTTTAATTTGATCCTGAGTGTAGGTTATTTCCCTGATTCCTCTGGAATCAAGGACTCATAACCCCATCTTTAAAAATTGAGAAAAATCTGACCCTAACAATTACAGAGGCATTTGTGTGAACAGTAACCTGGGGAAGGTTTTCTGTAGTATTATAAATGTAAGTTCTAAACTTCCTAAAGCGCAATGTCTTGAGTAAAAGCCAAATTGGATTTATACCAAAACATCGCACAACTGATCATATTTACACCCTACACACCCTGATAGATAAACATGTCCACCAAAATAATACCAAAATATACGCTTGCTTTATTGACTTCCAAAAAGCAATTGATTCTATTTGGCATACAAGACTGTTCTACAAAGTTATTGAAAGTGGTGTAGGGTGTAAAACATATGACATAATTACATCAATGTATACTGGCAATACGTGCAGCATTAAAATTGACAAGAAAATAACAGAATTCTTTAACCAGGCGCGGGGCCTTCGTCAGGGTTGTAATCTGAGCCCTGCACTCTTCAATATTTACATCAATGAATTGGCCACTATTCTAGAAAAATCCTCAGCCCCTGGTATTAGTCTCCACAATTCAGAAGTTAAATGCCTACTCTTCGCAGATGACCTATGCCTGCTGTCACCCACAGCACATGGCCTACAGCAGAGCCTGGACCTGCTAGAGCAGTACTGCCAGACCTGGGCCCTGGCAGTAAACCCCAAAAAGACTAAAATAATGATTTTCCAGAGAAGATCCAGTTCTCAGGGAATTAGACCAAAGTTCTCAATTGGTACAACATATATAGAGTACTGCACACACTACAATTACTTAGGTTTGAAAATAAGCTCAACTGGACACCTTAACGAGGCAGTGAATGAACTGAGAGAGAAAGCACGCAGGGCATTCTAACGCAATTAAAAAGCTAATTCAAATTGAAATACCTATTACAATTTGGCTAAAACTAATTTAATATGTCATTGAACCAATTGCACTTTATGGCAGCGAGGTGTGGGGTCCACTTGCAAAACAAGATTTCATCAAATGGGACAAACACCCCATTGAAACCCTGCATGCAGAGTTCTGTAAGAGTATCCTACATGTCCAGAGGAAAACTACAAACAATGCATGCAGGGCAGAATTAGGCCAATATCCACTCGTAATAAAAACTCAAAAAAGAACAATTAAGTTTCGGAAACATCTAAAATACAGTGAACCCCTCTCATATCACTACCAAGCCCTGCAATGCCAAGAGCTGAGCAAAGAAAAGAGTCCCCTCATCCAGCTGGTCCTGGGGCTGAGTTCACAAACTTCTACTAACACACTGAAGCCTCAGGACCAGAACATCCAATCAATCAGGATAAACCAAATTACAACACAGTCAAAACAAAACTATATTGCTTATTGGGAAACACAAGCACAAACACAAAGCAAAATGCAGTGCTATCTGGCCCTAAATCGACAGTACACCTTGGCTAAATATTTGACCATGGTTACTGATCAAAACCTTAGAAAAACCTTGGCAAAGTACAGGCCCAGTGAGCACAGCCTTTCCATTGAGAAGGGTAGACACAGGAAAACCTGGCTCCCTGTAGATGAAAGGCTGTGCAACCACTACACAACAGCAGAACCTGAGACGGAGCTGAATTTCCTGACAAAATGTCCAAAATCTAAAACAATTAGAGTATAATTTCCCCAAATTTGAAACCCTTATTCAACCCTTATTCAAGGCTACCCGTCCTGTTGGGGGAGGGTGCAGAGAGCTGTGGGTTGGCAGCGCACTACATTGTTGCCTGCCATAAGTTGAGGGAAAGTGTCTGACAGACCAATCAACCTGCACATGTCCTCTACTGTCTGCTTATTGTTACTGTTCAATGTTGGGTTATTTTCACCCTTGGTTATTGTTGTCCCGTTGACAATTTTGATTCTCATTTTATGTTGTAAATATCCAAAATAAGCTTTGGCAATATTTATATTGTTACGTCATGCCAATAAAGCGAAGCGAATTGAGAGAGAGAGAGAGAGAGAGAGAGAGAGAGAGAGAGAGAGAGAGAGAGAGAGAGAGAGAGGGAGAGAGAGAAAAGCTACAGAGAAAGATTGACTGAGACGCTGAAAGGCTTTGACACGGAGTTCTTCCGACAGCCCTGTCCTCTTTAGTAAAGGTTGTGTTGCGTAAGCGCGCACACAGCTCGCCTCTCTCCTCACAGTGTGCATCTACTGTAGCCTACAGAGCAGAGCAATATCATGTCTATCGGCTCGAGCATCGCATGTCAATCATGAAGCCTCTATGGTACATCAAGCTGCACGGACTTAACAGAAACTAGCACTGTCACTAGCACTGGTCAAAAGGATGAGTGCACTTTATGTTCAGAATCATACAGTAGATATGACTACTGATGTCAAAAACCAATGGTATACTGTCGTACAAATCT
Organism: Oncorhynchus gorbuscha; assembly: GCF_021184085.1. Lineage (NCBI taxonomy): Eukaryota > Metazoa > Chordata > Actinopteri > Salmoniformes > Salmonidae > Oncorhynchus > Oncorhynchus gorbuscha. The sequence goes on along the minus strand of NC_060186.1, from coordinate 11,882,426 downwards.
TTCTACAGGGCATATCTTGGCAACCCAGTTAAAAGCTTGGTCGTACACTCAATGAACTGAAAGGAAATCCCTATGCTTGTACCTCTGACAGGATCTTTAATGGCTAAAATATAATTGTTGGCTCCTAAAGTATACGGCGGTCTAAGAAGACAGGTTATTGGCTGAGATGTTCCTGAACAAAAAAGCTAATTTGACTATACACTCTGGCAGAACATCGACTGGAGGCAGAGATAATCAGAGATGACCCTAACGAAGGAGTCTAGACCAAATACACATGTATCAACATCAAGTCATCTGTCAGCACTAAGATAAAAGTAGAAACTCTTAAACCGCTGTCATACTCATAATATTTACAGAAATACATCTACAGACAACAACATAATACATCTCATTCTGCAGAACCCAGACAACACAGACCATGTCCCTATAGGAACAGAACCCAGACAACCCATACTATGTCCCTATAGGAACAGGACCCAGACTATGTCCCTATAGGAACAGGACCCAGACAACCCAGACTATGTCCCTATAGGAACAGAACCCAGACAACCCAGACTATGTCCCTATAGGAACAGAACCCAGACAACCCATACCATGTCCCTATAGGAACAGAACCCAGACAACCCAGATTATGTCCCTATAGGAACAGAACCCAGACAACCCAGACTATGTCCCTATAGGAACAGAACCCAGACTACCCAGACTATGTCCCTATAGGAACAGAACCCAGACTACCCAGACTATGTCCCTATAGGAACAGAACCCAAACAACCCAGACTATGTCCCTATAGTAACAGAACCCAGACTACACAGACTATGTCCCTATAGGAACAGAACCCAGACTACCCAAACTATGTCCCTATAGGAACATAACCCAGACAACCCAGACTATGTCCCTATAGGAACAGAACCCAGACAACCCAGATTATGTCCCTATAGGAACAGAACCCAGACAACCCAGACCATGTCCCTATAGGAACAGAACCCAGACAACCCAGACTATGTCCCTATAGGAACAGAACCCAGACTACCCAGACTATATCCCTATAGGAACAGAACCCAGACTACCCAGACTATGTCCCTATAGGAACAGAACCCAGACAACCCAGATGATCTCCCTATAGGAACAGAACCCAGATAAACCCAGACCATGTCCCTATAGGAACAGAACCCAGACTATGTCCCTATAGGAACAGGACCCAGATAACCCAGACTATGTCCCTATAGGAACAGAACCCAAACAATGTCCCTATAGGAACAGAACCCAGACTATGTCCCTATAGGAACAGAACCCAAACAACCCAGACTATGTCCCTATAGGAACAGAACCCAGACCATGTCCCTATAGGAACAGAACCCAGACTATGTCCCTATAGGAACAGAACCCAAACAACCCAGACTATGTCCCTATAGGAACAGAACCCAAACAACCCAGACTATGTCCCTATAGGAACAGAACCCAGACCATGTCCCTATAGGAACAGAACCCAGACTATGTCCCTATAGGAACAGAACCCAGACTATGTCCCTATAGGAACAGAACCCAGACAACCCAGACTATGTCCCTATAGGAACAGAACCCAGACAACTCAGACTATGTCCCTATAGGAACAGAACAGGTGGAGCTGAGGCCATTGTTATATTGCACTATGGAGCCCTGACTCTGTTCACGAGGGCTACAATGATTCATTCAGGAGATGAGGTGTGTGTGTGTATGTGTATGAGTGTGTTTCTCTGCATCTTCATAGGTCCACCTGTTCAGAAGAACATTAACCCCTGGAACCCCAGACAGATATGATGGGGCGGTTGTTGTTGTTGTTGTACTAGTGTGTTTCCAGTACTTACGCCTACTATTCTCATAGATAGCCCTGGACTTCTCATAGAGATCATAGGGGTCGGGCCTGCTCAGATCAAAGCCCTCGGGGAGGGCAGAGTCTGGGACTGAGGCTCTGTGAAGGTGGCGGGTCAGGAAGGGGGCGTTGTGGGGGACAACGGGGGCAGACAGACTGGTCTGGGGGCTGCCCTGACCCCCTCCCTGGCCTTGGGCCGCGTCCCACTGCTCCAACACCTGTAAACACATCAGACATCAGGGCATTGGTTCAGTCTCCACCACCCCTACCCTGGTTCTCACCCGGTCCTTACGCACTGACATCCCTAAGGGATGCAAGGGGGCGCTGTCCTGGTACTCTAACAACTTCCTCTTAGACGAACCAAATGAGGTGAGAGCAGGTAGCAAAGGTATTCATAGTATACAGGTGGAGACAAAGGCCTTCAAGGACGTCATCGACTTCATTGACCTCTGTCATTCACTACAGCAGTCTAATATTAGTGGGAGTAGTAATGCAGCAAAGCAACATGAGCACCAGCCGGCGGAGACTAATTAAAAGCAACAACAAAGATGAAGAGAGGGGAGGTGAAGAAACGTTTTAAAGGAAATAAAAGATGCCAAGGCTTATTAAAGCAGGTCTGGAAGAGCAGTGTGTTAATTATGCAGAAGGAGAGAGAGCACAGGCACACCAGTTCAGGGCTGCTGGGAGGAAGAGGGAGGCAGGCAGAGAGCATATTAAACATGTCAGTGTGCCACTGTCGTCGTCGGAAGATGGCAAATGGTCAAAGTTGGCACACAGAGTGTACTGGCCCAGTGTAGAGTGGCTACGGCCCAAGACATTCTATGATAGAGACTGTAGTGGATGCTAGAGGGGCATGGTGATAGGAGAAGGAGTGCAAACACACAACATTCACCCCCCTCAGAGAATCTCTTTGATGAACCTGTGTGTGTGTGTGTGTGTGTGTCTGCAACTACAGTATAATGGAATGTAGATGTGGTGGATAATGTGTGGTGTCTCTATTGTGGAAAACACTATTGTGGTGTCTCTAATACAATGCAGAAAAGCCAGCAGTGCTAATGTCAAAACAGGTTTATTTGGACCCAAATACTCTCAGCAGTGTTGAATCCCAAACCACTCAGTGTGCGTCCAGGAGAAAGAGAGAAGTGGTAATTTATGCGGGTGTAAAACCAAACAATGCAGCTAAATGATTAAGTGCAAAAAATATGATTTATCTTCCTATTTGAAATAAGCACCACACTTATTTGAAGTGATACACACTATGACCTATTTTGACAAGCTGAGCTGCTTTCTTGTGTTGTACAAATGTCAGTTCTCTTTAGAAAACAGTGGTGTTGATGAGATAGTGAAGATGACATATTGGTATGTTAGGATGACAGTGAGAATGATAGTTCTCTGTAGTATCACCCGATAAAATGACTTGTTTGATATCAGGAGCTGTATAAATCGATGCTGCCAAGGCATCTAGTTCCATCGAACCAAGGCAAAATCAAAGTGTTCCCACTGTGTGTGGTTCCACCCATCTCTGCTACTGATCTTCGGAATGTCTGAGTGTCTGGCCATGTAATGGCAGGGTGACAGTCAGGGGATCTTATTAAGTCTGGACCAGACTATAGCACTATCCCTTCCCCTACTTCCTCCTCCTCCTCCGTCTCCCTCCATCTATGACGCTGTATGTACTAAGTGAAGTATGAAGTATGTCAGTCTTTCCTAACTGGCCCCGAGAGGGATAAATAAAGTTGTTTTGAATTGAATCTTTCCCCTTCATTTAGTCAAGGGCAGTCAGGCTCTTTAAGACTGTATGACCTGTGTGTGTGGCTAGAGACTGCTGTTTCCTACACACAACACTCTCAGGTCCGGCCATAAATTGATTCTGCATTCACACCAATCGTACTACATACTAATATATTCTGTATATTCTGTTTTTCACTCTCATGACTATATGAGAATATACTCATATCTGAACAGGCTCTGTTACTAACTGAATTCAGAAGGCAGGGCATCATTAGTATTTGTGCCAACTTTGAGTCACATTTACAGAACTCCCAAAGTCTCTGTTTTTAAACTTTGTATCCATGTTGAAATATTTTGGACGGGCTTCTTTGGGCTACAAGAATCGTCCTGAACTAATGATATCCAATTAAACCTGGGCTGAACTCTGAACTCTGTGTTGGGGGCAGTTGGCAGCTGCTGGTGCTCTGAAGCCTGTTCTGCATCATAGCTCAATGTGTGGGGAGGAACAAACACACGCTAGGGAAGAGAGAGAGAGAGAGAGAGAAAAAGAGCGGCTCTGGCTGGACCGCCCGCCCGACTGACTGACTGACTCCCAGGCACTTCTTCTCCGGGAGCTCAGATTCAGAATTACCATCAATCTGTTTGAAACTGAGAGATTCAACAAAGAGGAGAACAGAAATGAGCTACAATGAGGAAAAATCTATGAGAGGGCTTGAGAGTAGAGCTGGACCGATTATGATTTTTCAATGCCGATGATACCGATACCGATACCGATTATTGTATGACCAAATAAAGCCGATACCGATTAATCGGACAATTTTTAAAAATGTATTTGTAATAATGACAATTACAACAATACTGAATGAACACTTATTTTAACTTAACATAATACATCAATAAAATCAATTTAGCCTCAAATAATTAATGAAACATGTTCAATTTGGTTGAAATAATGCAAAAACAAAGTGTTGGAGAAGAAAGTAAAAGTGCAATATGTGCCATGTAAGAAAGCTAACGTTTCAGTTCCTTGCTCAGAACATGAGAACATATGAAAGCTGGTGGTTCCTTTTAACATGAGTCTTCAATATTCAAAGGTAAGAAGTTTTAGGTTGTTGTTATTAAAGGAATTATAGAACTATTTCTCTCTATACGATTTGTATTTCATATACCTTTGACTATTGGATGTTCTTATAGGCACTTTAGTATTGCCAGTGTAACAGTATAGCTTCCATCCCTCCCCTCGCCGCTACCTGGGCTCGAACCAGGAACACAACGACAACAGCCACCCTCGAAGCAGTGTTACCCATGCAGAGCAAGGGGAACAACCACTCCAAGTCTCAGAGCGAGTGACGTTTGAAACACTATTAGTGCACACCCCGCTAACTAGCTGGCCATTTCACATCGATTACACCAGCCTAATCTCGGGAGTTGATAGGCTTGAGGTCATAAATAGCGCAATGCTTGAAGCACTGCGAAGAGCTGCTGGCAAAATGCACGAAAGTCCTGTTTGAATGAATGCTTATGAGCCTGCTGGTGCCTACCATCGCTCAGTCAGACTGCTCTATCAAATCATAGACTTAATTATAACATAATAACACACAGAAATACGAGCCTTAAGTCATTAATATGGTCGAATCCGGAAACTATCATTTCGAAAACAAAACGTTTATTCTTTCAGTGAAATATGGAACCGTTCCGTATTTTATCTAACAGATGGCATGCCTAAGTCTAAATACTGCTGTTACATTGCACAACCTTCAATGTTATGTCATAATTACGTACAATTCTGGCAAATTAGTTCGCAATGAGCCAGGCGGCCCAAACTGTTGCATACACCCTGACTCTGCGTGCAGTGAACGCAAGAGAAGTGACACAATTTCACCAGGCTAATATTGCCTGCTAAACTTTCATTTAGCTAAATATGCAGGTTTAAAAATACATACTTCTGTGTATAGATTTTAAGAAAGGCATTGATGTTTATGGTTAGGTACACGTTGGAGCAACGACAGTCCTTTTTTGCAAATGCATACCGCATCGATTATATATCATCAACCATGTGTAGTTAACTAGTGATTATGATTGATTGTTTTTTATAATATAAGTTTAATGCTAGCTAGCAACTTACCTTGGCTTCTTAATGCATTTGCGTAAAAGGCAGTCTTCTCGTGGAGTGCAACGAGAGGCAGGCGGTTAGAGCGTTGGACTAGTTAACCGTAAGGTTGCAAGATTGAATCCCTGAGCTGACAAGGTGAAAATCTGTCATTCTGCCCCTGAACGAGGCAGTTAACCCACCGTTCCTAGGCCAACATTGAAAATAAGAATGTGTTCTTAACTGACTTGCCTCGTTAGATGTAAAAAAAAAAATGTTTTTAAAAAACGGGCAAAATTGGCGTCTAAAAATACAGATTTCCGATTGTTATGAAAACTTGAAATCGGCCCTAATTAATCGGCCATTCCAATTAATCGGCCATTCCAGATTAATCAGACAGACAGACCAGACAGACAGACAGACAGACAGACTTGACAGAGACAGACTGCTGACTGTCACAGACAAGACAAGACACAGACAGACAGACAGACAGACAGACAGACAGACAGACAGACAGACAGACAGACAGACAGACAGACAGACAGACAGACAGACAGACAGACAGACAGACAGACAGACAGACAGACAGACAGACAGACAGACAGACAGACAGACAGACAGAGGTTTGAACAGAGTGCTGTCTAAGAGGTCTCAGACATCTTTAAAGTTTCAGCTTTCAACATGTTAGTACAATCTGTCTCGACAAAAACTAAAAATACAACATTTGTATATTTTGTCTGACATATATGACATCTGAGAAAACATAGTTATGACAAAAGATGATCAGAAAAGATAGCTAAGTTAGTAGCAGATCAATATCAGCCTGGAGATGAAGGAAGAAGGGAAGAATGGATGAGTGATCATTTCTCGGTATGACTGTTAGAAAAGGGTTCTCTCACTCTCTCTATCAGGGATACAGAGGAGCGGAGAGAAGGATGGAATGTTGAGGGGACCATGCCAACCCAGAATCTGGACCATAGATATAGCATTACTAGAAGAGCATTTGGTCTAGCAGTTTGCATAGACGTAGACTGTCATGTGCATAGACATACACCACCTCGAATGACCAAGATTTATTTAGATCATGGCCCATCTGGCTCACAGTATGACGAGTCTAGGAATTCTATATCTATGAGTGGGCCACTTAACCCTTTCCTCTGCATGTGACGGCAAGAGGAAAGGTTCAACTGAAGGCCAGGATACAGCAGCAGCCGAGACACGACAACATCACTACAGTTAGTATAAGGGAAGGGAATAGAATAGAGTAGTCATTCTCAGCTAGTTCAGAAGATATAGATTTAAGGTTATGTAGTAAAGTCAATCAGAGCAGCTCCAACATATATGCACAGTGCAGCCATTTTGTTGACTAAATGAGTCAATTAGAATTAATGGGAGAGCTGAGGCTCGGAAGACAATGCATTTTACCTGTTTAGGGGTCTTCCAGGGTGAATAGTGACCTGCAATAGTGAGAAAACAACAATGTTTAGCCTAGAGAGTAGTGGCAGCCATTACATTAGGTCTGAGCTGGTCTGTCTGTGTCTGAGGGCTACTCCATGAACTAAAGAAAGATAACAAAACTTAAACGGAATAAAACATTAAGAAACCAATGGAAAAATGATAGATTTACACTAAAAGCAACGAGAGGGCTGCAAAATAATCCCACCCCAAGTGGTGCGATGCAATGTCCTCGAGAAGCAGATTCTTGAAGCACCAGAACGACAATGGGTCAGAGAGGATCTTACAGTTGGTCTCCAAGCCAAGGGGATGTTGAAAACTGCCACCACCACAGTGCACAGCACATGAAGAACACCTGCTCTTTCCATCACATAGACCGACCAGGTGAATCCAGGTGAAAGATAGGATCCCTATTTGACGTCACTTGTTAAATCCCCTTCAATCAGTGTAGATGATGGGGAGGAGACATGTTAAATAACAACTGAGACATGGATGGTGTATGTGTACCATTCAGAGGGTGAATGGGCAAGATGTAAGTACGTTTGAACAGGATATGGTAGTAGGTGCCAGGTGCACTGGTTTGTGTCAGGAACTGCAACGCTGCTGGGTTTTTCACGCTCAACAGTTTCTTGTGTGTATCAAGAATGGTCCACCACCTAAAGGACTTCCAGACAACATGACACAACCGTGGGAAGCATTGGAGTCAACTTGGGCCAGTATCCGTGTGGAACGCTTTCGACACCTTGTAGAGTCCATGCCCCAACGAATTGAGTCTATTCTGAGGTCAAAAGGGGGGTGCAACTCAATGTTAGGAAGGTGTTCCTAATGTTTGGTATACTCAGTGTATATATACATTACCGTATGTGTTGCTAAATCATCCCAAATAATTGATCGGGGATCATATTGGAGAAGCCTTTGCCAATATTTGGATAAACATCCAGGCTTGATCTTATAACAGAATTCTCTGTCATTGAATTAGCCTTACAGGGACAACGCTTGGGAAAACACCAGAGGTGACAGTCTGATAAAGAAAGATATGGGATTCACACAGAAGGAGAATAGGTCATAACCTTAGAAAACCCTAAACTCTCCCCTGACTCTAAAGTTGGATTGAACTGATGAGAATGATTCGATAGGTGATGAGGCTTCACCATTCAACACAATTTCCCATGGACAAATACAGTATAACCTACACGGTAAGTTTCCATGTTAGACTGGTAGATTTGATACAATTCAAGATATACACTACAGCCGTGTTATTCAAACTGTTTCAGCGGGATCCCCATGTTTTCAGCCAAAATTCTGGGGACCTCACTTTTTCCCGGAATAATTTCTCGAAACCCTGCCCCACCCCAAGTCTAATGACACAACTTTGAAATCGGTACATTTAGATTTTTACATCAACATATAACCTTCAATGCATCACATTTTCATCTCTTATCAAAATGAAAAGAAACCAATAAATACATTTAATCAATAAAATGATGTTTCTCAAAAACGTTTGTATATTGTACCATCTGTCCTCAAAACGTTTGGTTCCAAAAATAATTCTACATATGTTTTTATTTTGCAACCCCTACTGCAGTTCCCCCGACCCCGACGTTGAATCTCACTGCACTACAGTGTACAGAGCCGTGTAGGTCCTGTAATTGTGTGGTTTTAGCAAGTCATTGCATGCACTTAATTACATCATTTGCTAGCAGTCGTATGGACCTCTACCTTGGATTGAATCATTCAGGGAACTGTAGTCACAACAGTCACAGCATGTGTGTGGGGTGATGACATATCACAACACTACTGTGCCTGGACCACATACTGCCAGGCTCCAACTGTTTCTCGGGGAAATATTCATATTCCAGTTAAAGGTGTCTACTTCTAATATATCAAAATGGACTGTGACTTTCGTTAATTGATTGAAGGCATACCAGAGGTGCTGTGTGAATGTGCAACGTTTTGGGATGATTTTGGCCGGAGGATAGTGTGAATGAATTGACTGTATTAGGAGTAGGTCATGGGTTTTCAATGGGAAAACAGAACCAAATTCGCTCTATATACCCATCCCTGAGCATTAACATACACCCATCTGTATGCTGTAAATGATATGGTGGAAGCTACACCACCACGCTTCTATCTGTCCACACCGAAGGGGAAGGGCGAGTCCTTACCCACCACCACGCTTCTATCTGTCCACACCGAAGGGGAAGGGCGAGTCCTTACCCACCACCACGCTTCTATCTGTCCACACCGAAGGGGAAGGGCGAGTCCTTACCCACCACCACGCTTCTATCTGTCCACACCGAAGGGGAAGGGCGAGTCCTTACCCACCACCACGCTTCTATCTGTCCACACCGAAGTGGAAGGGCGAGTCCTTACCCACCACCACACTTCTATCTGTCCACACCGAAGGGGAAGGGCGAGTCCTTACCCACCACCACGCTTCTATCTGTCCACACCGAAGTGGAAGGGCGAGTCCTTACCCACCACCACGCTTCTATCTGTCCACACCGAAGGGGAAGGGCGAGTCCTTACCCACCACCACGCTTCTATCTGTCCACACTGAAGGGGAAGGGCGAGTCCTTACCCACCACCACGCTTCTATCTGTCCACACCGAAGTGGAAGGGCGAGTCCTTACCCACCACCACACTTCTATCTGTCCACACCGAAGGGGAAGGGCGAGTCCTTACCCACCACCACGCTTCTATCTGTCCACACCGAAGGGGAAGGGCGAGTCCTTACCCACCACCACGCTTCTATCTGTCCACACCGAAGGGGAAGGGCGAGTCCTTACCCACCACCACGCTTCTATCTGTCCACACCGAAGTGGAAGGGCGAGTCCTTACCCACCACCACACTTCTATCTGTCCACACCGAAGGGGAAGGGCGAGTCCTTACCCACCACCACGCTTCTATCTGTCCACACCGAAGGGGAAGGGCGAGTCCTTACCCACCACCACGCTTCTATCTGTCCACACTGAAGGGGAAGGGCGAGTCCTTACCCACCACCACGCTTCTATCTGTCCACACCGAAGGGGAAGGGCGAGTCCTTACCCACCACCACGCTTCTATCTGTCCACACCGAAGGGGAAGGGCGAGTCCTTACCCACCACCACGCTTCTATCTGTCCACACCGAAGGGGAAGGGCGAGTCCTTACCCACCACCACGCTTCTATCTGTCCACACCGAAGTGGAAGGGCGAGTCCTTACCCACCACCACGCTTCTATCTGTCCACACCGAAGGGGAAGGGCGAGTCCTTACCCACCACCACGCTTCTATCTGTCCACACCGAAGGGGAAGGGCGAGTCCTTACCCACCACCACGCTTCTATCTGTCCACACTGAAGGGGAAGGGCGAGTCCTTACCCACCACCACGCTTCTATCTGTCCACACCGAAGTGGAAGGGCGAGTCCTTACCCACCACCACACTTCTATCTGTCCACACCGAAGGGGAAGGGCGAGTCCTTACCCACCACCACGCTTCTATCTGTCCACACCGAAGTGGAAGGGCGAGTCCTTACCCACCACCACACTTCTATCTGTCCACACCGAAGGGGAAGGGCGAGTCCTTACCCACCACCACGCTTCTATCTGTCCACACCGAAGGGGAAGGGCGAGTCCTTACCACCATCACTGCCATTTAAACAGGCCCAGACAACATTTACTCAGCAAATGACAACATTCCACATTCTACTTCAGCCGAGAACACATGATCACAACAAACAGAGTGTAACAGAATGCAGGAATTCCAGCGGTACTCACCCCCGCCAGTGTTCACACACAGAGCTATGCAACGCAAGGCAGCAGTCTCACATCAAAAGACCCAGCTTCATAACACATACGGCCCAAACTATTCACTCCACATCGGCCCCCCGGAGAAACAGGGAGGAACGCAATAAACAACAAAAACAACAAAACAAACAACAGACTGTCTGTCTACTCAATTCAATTTTCATCCCCTCCAGGAACAGAACGTTGTGGATGCAAATCGTCGAGGATCGAATTAGCGAGTGGCTGCCTGTGTTACATGCCAGGAGGCTTCCCAGGACTAGTCTCTTTTTAAGGGCGCAATCACACCGTAAACATGCCCTCCATCACCAACGAGTGGCACAGCAGAAATGGAAAGTGATCAACAAAAGAGAGGACGGTGGTAGAGGATGGAGGAAGGGAGAGAGATGAAGCCACAGAGAAGACATATTTGCAAACTATCAGTCTCTCTCAGTGAGTCATCGATCTGACTGGAGCTTGCCTTGCACAGATCCACGGCTAGAATATAGATGTTTATAGATGAGGGGGAAATTACAGCAGCTTATCAGGAACGACTTTAACAATTCTCAAATCCAATTATTTTTTGGGGACAGCTCTATCAGCACAGGCACAACATATATACAGATGATAAAGAACCCACATTACTGGGTGACACATGAGAGAGCGTTCAGACGGCAGGTCTGTTTTTAATGAAAACGGACTCTCTTCACTTTCTCAGAACAAGGTCAATCAAAACAAGTGCTCTTAGGATGACCTGCTATCAACCGGCATTACTTCAAGACAGAACAACCTGTGTTCCCTGGGAAAGGCAGAGCAACAACCATCATGGAGGATACTCCACAGGGGAAATACATTCATTGTTAACTCAGGCATAGGAGGTGTTTGGTTAGACAGAGATGTCAGTGGTGCCCTTTCCTATGGTAGATCAGCACTGAGATGTATTGAGTGACAGAGTCTTGCCTCTGTTCCTGTGAGACCCCATACCAGAGAACATTACTGAGTCAAATATGTTCTAATACCTGAGCTGCATTTAATTTAGTTTGCCTGGTACAGTAGAACCAATTTTATAGTTCAGATAGTGCAGGGATCTGAGCTAGCGCCACATCTGCAAGTTAATCATGACAGGTCACGTTATCATGAGCCTACAGTACTCGTAGTACAGTAAGCCACCTACAGTGCATAATACTTGCAATGATGACATTCCACCTGGAGATCTGATAGAGTAGAGATGTCTGAAGTGATTCATTTGTCACTGAGCAATGGGACAGGACCATGTAAGAGCAGCGGGACAGGACCATGTAAGAGCAGCGGGACAGGACCATGTAAGAGCAGTGGGACAGGACCATGTAAGAGCAGCGGGACAGGACCATGTAAGAGCAGCGGGACAGGACCATGTAAGAGCAGCGGGACAGGACCATGTAAGAGCAGCGGAACAGGACAATGTAAGAGCACTGGGACAGGACCATGTAAGAACAGCGGGACAGGACCATGTAAGAGCAGCGGGCAGGACCATGTAAGAGCACTGGGACAGGACCATGTAAGAGCAGTGGGACAGGATCATGTTAGAGCAGCGGGACAGGACCATGTAAGAGCACTGGGACAGGACCATGTAAGAGCACTGGGACAGGACCATGTAAGAGCAGTGGGACAGGATCATGTTAGAGCAGCGGGACAGGACCATGTAAGAGCACTGGGACAGGACCATGTAAGAGCACTGGGACAGGACCATGTTAGAGCAGCGGGACAGGACCATGTTAGAGCAGCGGGACAGGACCATGTTAGAGCAGTGGGACAGGACCATGACACTGGGACAGGACCATGTTAGAGCACTGGGACAGGACCATGAAGAGCAGTGGGACCATGTTAGAGCAGCGGGACAGGACCATGTTAGAGCACTGGGACAGGACCATGTAAGAGCACTGGGACAGGACCATGTTAGAGCAGCGTGACAGGACCATGTTAGAGCAGCGGGACAGGACCATGTTAGAGCAGCGGGACAGGGCCATGTTAGAGCAGCGGGACAGGACCATGTTAGAGCAGCGTGACAGGAGAATGTAATGACCAGAGAGATTAGGACCATGCTGCCCGCCAGTTTTACTGTGACTCTTCTGCTCCAATGAGACCATGCTGACCCACTGCAGTTTCCTGTGGCACCTAATCGATAACCTAGGTGGAGCACTGAACAACTGGGCCTACCCATGGTCCTAATGCCCCTCCGGATATCAGGTAATGTATATTCTATTACGGAAGGGATACTGAATTTGGGGGCTTGAGGGCTGAAGCACTGCTGACTTTCTTTTCTACCTTGATTAATTGATTGGCTGGCTGAGGTTTGAATCACTTCCTGATTAGAATAAAAATGATAAATGTCTGATGTAAAGTGTGACTGTCAGTGAGAGGGCTGGCATATTTTCTGTCTACGGCGAAAGAGCTCTATGCTAAAAGAATCAGTAACATATAATGGGACTTAGTGCTGTCCCCGTACAGTTAATGAGTTGATTGAATCAGAGCCATACGAGACCCTATCGAGATGTAGGTACTTCCAACATGACGCGACACACCTGCACACGCGTACACACACACAGATACACTGCACACACACACTCACAACAGTGAAGAGCACTATAATATCACACCGCCAGGCTAACAGCAGGCCATGTCATTATTTAAATGAGATTTGGATAGCACTACGATTTGATGGAATCTTGTATAGCTTATGAATATACATAAAGCCCGCAGGGACGGTTAGCTACTTTAAATAATATCTGCCGAATGAAAATTGATTTTGTTTTTGTTGCATGCTGGTTTCATGTTCCCTCACGTGTTCAATACAGCACCAACACACATCCAGCTGAGGAACAGTAGAAACGATGTGCAGAGAGAGAACTCCATGCTTCAATCCACATTACAGCTCACAACCCAATCATTGTCCCTACTACTCGTATAATAGAATCACACTTTAATCGCACGCTTTAAACACACTCCAAATAAAAAGGGCCTAGTTTTGTCAATGGAGCCGTTGAGCCGATCCAGGTTAAGCACCCTACTTAGACTCGCTACACACTTTTGTGAAGCCTTAACCCCTCACTCAATGAAAGTGATCTTAGCACCACTCAACCCTAGTAAATGTGTCTAACCTCTTATAGCCCCGCTGGGATCTGACCTGGCTGCTCACCCATAAGCCATTTGGATGTCTCTCCCACCTCCCTCTCTCTTCCTGTTCCTCTCTCCTAGGGCCATTCTGATTGGCCAAGGATTCCTGCAGCGGCACAGGTCAGTTCTGGATTGGCTCAGCTCTGCATGTTGGTGGAGACAGAGCTGTGAACATGGCTGTTGCTGTTCAGCACTGTGCTGGTCTGGCAGGCAGCCTGCTCTAGCGCCTCTTGCTGTTAGCCAATGAATCACTGTCTGGCTGTGTGCTGAATAATCCCTGTGTTGCTGGGCGGCGCTCATTGATTCAAAGACTCTCCATCCCTCCCTTCTCTCTCTCTTCGTTGTGATAGTCATCTCTGGTCCAGCCTGGAGGAAGATATAGCCATCTTAAAGAGCATTAGGAGGGAACAGGACAGGCCAAGTGAGCAAGAAAGACTAGAATGACACACACTGGCAGCAACCGTCAAGAGAAAACCTCAATGAGAGAGTGTACTCGACCAGTAAACAGCTATTGACCATGTATGGGTGTATGAGTATGTGTGTACTGTGTATGGGTTTCTGCTGATGGGTAAGCATGGGTGGGCGAACATATGTGAACTTCACAATCCTGCCACGTCGAGGCACACTAAACGGACATGTCTGAAATCCTCCAATTAGTGTTGAAGGCAGCTTGGGTAATGGTGTAGATGGGCCTTAATGAGGGTGTCTGCAGCACACTCGCTAATTAGTGGCGCTGGTGAGAGGCACGGCGGCTATTTG